>NC_083588.1:42080706-42368206 GCF_027579695.1 Neoarius graeffei
TACCTGGACCCTTCTTCTACGCAGCCATGATGCTGTAATTGATGCAGTATATGGTTTGGCATTGTCATGTTGGAAAATGCAAGGTCTTCCCTGAAAGAGACATTGTCTGGATGGGAGCATATGTTGCTCTAAGAACCTGGATATACCTTTCAGCATTGATGGTGTCTTTCCAGATCTGTAAGCTGCCCATGCCACACGCACTAATGCAACCCCATACCATCAGAGATGCAGGCTTCTGAACTGAGCGCTGATAACAACTTGGGTCATCCTTCTCCTCTTTAGTCCAAATGACACGGTGTCCCTGATTTCCATAAAGAACTTCAAATTTTGATTTGTCTGACCACAGAACAGTTTTCCACTTTGCCACAGTCCATTTTAAATGAGCCTTGGCCCAGAGAAGACGTCTGCGCTTCTGGATCATGTTTAGATACGGCTTCTTCTTTGAACTATAGAGTTTTAGCTGGCAACAGTGGATGGCACGGTGAATTGTGTTCACAGATAATGTTCTCTGGAAATATTCCTGAGCCCATTTTGTGATTTCCAATACAGAAGCATGCCTGTATGTGATGCAGTGCCGTCTAAGGGCCCGAAGATCACGGGCACCCAGTATGGTTTTCTGGCCTTGACCCTTACGCACAGAGATTCTTCCAGATTCTCTGAATCTTTTGATATTATGCACTGTAGATGATGATATGTTCAAACTCTTTGCAATTTTACACTGTTGAACTCCTTTCTGATATTGCTCCACTATTTGTCAGCGCAGAATTAGGGGATTGGTGATCCTCTTCCCATCTTTACTTCTGAGAGCCGCTGCCACTCCAAGATGCTCTTTTTATACCTAGTCATGTTAGTGACCTATTGCCAATTGACCTAATGAGTTGCAATTTGGTCCTCCAGCTGTTCCTTTTTTGTACCTTTAACTTTTCCAGCCTCTTATTGCCCCTGTCCCAACTTTTTTGAGATGTGTTGCTGTCATGAAATTTCAAATGAGCCAATATTTGGCATGAAATTTCAAAATGTCTCACTTTCGACATTTGATATGTTGTCTATGTTCTATTGTGAATACAATATCAGTTTTTGAGATTTGTAAATTATTGCATTCCGTTTTTATTTACAATTTGTACTTTGTCCCAACTTTTTTGGAATCGGGGTTGTATGTATATCAATATTTTTATAATAATAAATTAGTGCTATGGAATTACATTATTCGAGTCTATTTGCAATGACCTTGATCTGTTTGCCGCTGGCTTCATGGAGACTCAATCAAGCCCCAGCTCACTGATTAGTAATACCTGTAGATTAACCCACACAAAGTGGGACATATCATGCATTGCTCTTTTTGTGTTAAGGACATTGCGCACCACCATTGACTGAAATGTTTGCACTATTGAATTCTATGCATTTTTGCTCATTTTTGTCAGTCTGCACAACCCTGTAATGAAACCAATGGAAATATTTAAACTCAAGGCTCCAGTCTGAATTTCCTTTTTTTTTGTACAGTGTCTTGCAAAAGTATTCATCCCCCTTGGTGTTTCCTGTTTTGTTGCATTACAAGCTGAAATTCAAATGGATTGGGGGGGGGGGGGGGGGGGGGGGGGGTTAGCACCATTTGATTTACACATCATGCCTACCACTTTAAAGGTGCATTTATTTATTTATTTTTAATTGTGACACAAACAATAATTAAGATTTTTTTTTTAAATCTGGAGTGTGCATAGGTATTCTACCACTTTCATATGAAACCCCTAAATAAGAGCTGGTCCAACCAATTCACTTCATAAATAGTTGATTAAGATCCACCTGTGTGCAATCAAAGTGTCACTTGACCTGTCACATGATGTTTGTATAAATCAACCTGTTCTGAAAGGACCCTGACTCTGCAACACTACTAAGCAACAACATAAGAACCAAGGAGCCTCCAAACAGGTCAGAGACAAAGTTGTGAAGAAGTATAGATCTGGATTGGGTTATAAAAAATATCCCAAACTTTGAATATCCCACGGATCACCATTAAATCCATTATAGCAAAATGGAAAGAATATGGCACCACTACAAACCTGACAAGAGAAGGCCACTCACCAAAACTCACAGACCAGGCAAGGAGGGCATTAATCAGAGATGCAACAAAGACACCAAAGATAACACTGAAGGAGCTGCACAGATCCACAGTGGAGATGGGAGTATCTGTCCATAGGACCACTTTAAGCCATACACTCCACACAGCAGGGCTCTATGGAAGAGTGGGCAGAAAACAAGTCATTGCTTAAAGAAAAAAGAAAAGAAAACATGTTTGGAGTTTGCCCAACAGCATGTGGCAGACTCCCCAAACACATGGAAGAAGATTCTCTGGTCAGATGAGACTGAAATTGATCTTTTTAGGCATCATGAGAAATGCCATGTGTGACACAAACCCAATACCCTGAGAACACCATTCCTACAGTGAAGCATGGTGGTGGCAGCATCATTCTGTGGGGATGTTTTTCATCTGCAGGGACAGGAAAGTTGGTCAGGACTGAAGGAAAGATGGATGACACTAAATACAGGGCAATTCTGGAGGAAAACCTGTTTGAGTCAGCCAGAGGTTTGAGACTGGGACAAAGGTTCATGTTCCAGCAGGACAGTGACCCTAAACATACTGCTAAAGCTACACTGGAGTGGTTTAAAGAGAAGCATTTAAATGTCTTGGAATGGCCTAATCAAAGCCCAGACCTCAGTCTAATTGAGAATCTGTGGCATAACTTGAAGATTGCTGCACACCATCACAACCCATCTAACTTGAAGAGTTGGAGCAGTTTTGCCTTGAGGAATGCGCAAAAATCCCAGTGGCTAGATGTGCTAAGCTGAGACATACCCTGAGAGGCTTGCAACTGTAATTACAGCAAAAGGTGGCACTACAAAGTATTGACTTTGGGGGGTGAAATACCTATGCACACTCCAGATTTCTGTTTTTTCATCTTAATTATTGCTTGTGTCACAATAAAACAACAACTTTCACCTTTAAAGTGGTAGGCATGTTGTCCAAATTAAATGGCGCTAACCCTCCAAAAATCTATTTTAATTCCTGCTTGTAATCCGACAAAGTAGGACAAACACAAAGGGGAATGAATACTTTTGCAAGACACTGTATGTGAGTCTTTCCTTGTTGTAATGCTTTATTGCATACCTCAGTGATAAAGAGTAGTTATTCAAATTACTGCAGACTTCCTGTCAGCTAAAATATTTCTGAGCATTGTTTTCTAACCTTTATTATCAACAAGTCCTTTCCTCCCACAAAACTGCTGCTCACAGGATGTTATTTTCTTTTTTTTTCCCCACACTATTCTGTGTAAACTCTCTAGACAGTTGTGCATGAAATCCCAGAAGTACTGCAGTTTCTGGAATGCTCAAACCATCTGGCAGCAACAACCAACAAGATTAACATTAGCATTGTGAACGTGTATCATGCCACTGCCTGATTGGCTGATTAGATAATTACATGAATGTGCAGGTATATAATAATAATGTGGCTGGTGAGTATAAATCCCATTAAGGAGAGACTAAAATTTAAGCCTGGTCAATATGAAAAGAATAAGAGTTTACACAAACTGAATATTTTCATTTATTCTATCCATGTTCACTGGAAACGAGCAACCGCATGCTCTGATTGGCTACTGTATGACTAGGATATCAGCTCATATACTGTGAGTAGAGAAAAACAAAATGGCAGAGTGCATCAAGTCAGATATATCACTTTATCAAGTATTTAAAAGAAACAGAAATAGCTAAAAGAATATAGCCCCCTCATATCTCCTGTTCCACACTCCAGCCTAGTCAGTGGCGGTAATGCACCTTTAAGTTGGTTTGCCAACCGCCAAAAAATCCTAAAGAAGAAGAAGAAGAAAATGGCGGAGCATGTTGCTGAACCAACCAAGGACAAAATAAAAACTTTACTCAAAAACAAAACCCCCCAAAATGCAAAAAAGTAGCAAAATAAGGAATGAAAGTATTTGATGAGAACGTATATTTTTTTATTTTTCAAGAATTATTATTATAGCATTTTTCACAAATTGCTATTGTCATTTCGCCAGTTTGTTTACATTCTAAGCAGAAATGATTTTGTTGGACGCTTTGTATAAAGTTTTATTTATCGAATTTGCAAAAATAAAAATGCTCTGTTTCTCAAAATCCAGTGAATCTGGATCGAATAAAACAGCTATTCCTTTCAATCTCATCATACATGGCTTATAGCCAACTCGGTGCTATGCACCTTGCCGGCTATCAGCTCATGTACGACTCGATTTCGTGAAATAACTGTTAAGTATTTTGCTTTACAGAATAAAACATTCAGTGAACTAAAAACACTGTTAATTTGTCAAGCTTTTTAATCAAGTGGTAGCCTGTTCCCAGTATAAACACACACTGGGTTAAAAAACAAACCTAAATATATATGTATATAAATATCTCTCTCTCTCTCTCTCTCTCTCTCTCTCTCTCTCTCTCTCTGTCACACTTGTTCTGTGGGTGCCCCCTCATTATCCATGCCATACTCTGGTCTGTGTGGATAACATTAACAAAAGCACAAAGCTCTGTTTTTCCTTCCCAGGCCCCTGTAGACAGCCAGTCAAAAAACCCCACTGGAAACCATGAGAAGAAAACACAACACAAACAACAATGCACGTCATGGATCCAAATCACATTACTACAATGAATGCAAGAAGTAAATCTCTTTTGCACTGAAGCTGTGTTTTTAGATTCAGAGGCCAACAGAAATTATTAAAATGTCGCAATGATGTGAAGAAGAAAAATGTGGAAAATGGCTTGTGGAATATGGCATTTGCTAGTAAGCACTCTAGTCAGCTGTCAGATGTGAGGCGGGAACACACCATGTGAGACCTTTGCTCCCTGGTAATGGGAAAGGACTGGCAACAAAAAATGAATTCTCCAGACAAGTAGAACAGTTATGGGGGACTTTAAAGTTAGTTTGATGTTCAGATTGCACTTCAGACAGAACTTAGCTATGAAGGTTTTTTAAGGCCTACAGACTCTTTGCTCTGGACGTGGTATGAACAGAGCTCCTGCGTTGTCTGAAATTGCAAATGATGACTTGTATATCTGTGGCAGCCTCAAACAAGAGCTTGTCCTCTGACTGGAAATGGACAGATTAGTACCACAGCCTGGCTGCTCTGTAGTGACGCCCTGCATGTCATTGGCTCCTTCAATCCCCACTGTTTCTCGGCTGATGAATATTTATAGTTGTCCTCTCACATTTATGGGGGTGAGGTGTTCATGTGGTGGTTCTGCACCAAAAGCATGCTGAACTCATACTGGATGTCCATACATATTCACCAAGCATTTCATACAGCCAGCATGACGGGCAACAGAACTTTCTCCAAATTCAGAATGCACCTCCTGTGTTTTTCCTGTACTCTCTTACAAAATAGCATGTATTCAAATCAAACCTGAAACCATGGCTTCCAAAACTCATAAACGTTCTCTTGTTTACTGTTCATCATATCTACATTATTGAAAAACACTTAATATAAAACATCCACACAGACACACCAAGCCAAAAGTCAAGCCAAACTAGAAACCAAATGCATGTTTAAAATTGTCAATACCTGTTATGACATAAAGTGTTTAAAAACTCATAGGGAGGTGAAGGTTAATAAACCAGAGACAGTGTTGGGACCTGAGTGTTACCGTCACGCTGATTGGGTCTGAGTAAGCAGTGAAGAGGAAGAGCTCCCTCTAGTGTGTAGCTTTATGCTGTTGAGAGGCAAGTGTCTTCTTCTGCTGAACAAAATATTACAGTGGTGCTCGAAAGTTTGTAAACCCTTCAGAATTTTCTATATTTCTGTGTAAATATTACCTAAAACATCAAATTTTCACTTTTACAAGTCCAAAAAGTAGATCTCGAGAACCCAATTAAACAAATGAGACAAAATATTATACTTGGTCATTTATTTATTGAGGAAAAAGATTCAATATTACATATCAGTGTGTGGCAAAAGTATGTGAACATCCACAAGATCACAAAGGAACCCAGTGTAAATTCTAACCATCTAAAGGCCCTTCCCACTTTGGCTAATGTTAATGCTCATGAGTTCACCATCAGGAGAACACTGAACAACAATGGTGTGCATGGCAGGGTTGCAAGGAGAAAGCCACTGCTCTCCAAAAAGAACATGGGTGTCCAATTACAGTTTGCTAAAGATCATGTGCACAAGCCAGAAGGCTATTTGAAAAATGTTGTGGATAGATGAGATCAAAATAGAACTTTTTGGTTTAAATGAGAAGTGTTATGTCTGGAGAAAGGAAAACACTGCATTCCAGCATAAGAACCTTATACCATTTGTGAAATACGGCAGTGGTAGTATAATGGTTTGGGCCTGTTTTGCTGCATCTGTGCTAGTACGGCTTGCCATCACTGATGGAACAATGAATTCTGAATTATACCAGTGAATTCTAAAGGAAAATCTCAAAACCTCTGTCCATGAACTGAATCTCAAAAGAAAATGGGTTATGCAGCATGACAATGATCCCTTGCCAAGGCACACAAGTCGCTCGACCAAAGAATGGGTAAAGAGCAGTAAAATTAATGTTTTGGAATGGCCAAGTCAAAGTCCTGACCTTAATCCAATAGAAATGTTGTGCAAGCAGTTAATGTGAGGAAACCCACACACATCCCAGAGTTGAAGCTGTTCTGAAGAAGAAGCTTTTATTTGTCACATGTACACTCAAGCACAGCAAAATTCCTCCTCTGCATTTAACCAAACACTGAAGCAGTGAACAAATACCTGCACATACAAGTGAGCAGTGAGCGCACACACACATACCCAGTGCAGTGGGCAGCTATGCTACAGCACCCAAGGAGCAGTTGGGGGTTAGGTGTCTTGCTCAAGGGCACTTCAGCCATGATACAGAGGGAGGGGTAAGTGCTGTTCTTTCACTCAATTCCCCTCACACTTTTCCTTCCAGACCCGGGAATCAAACCGGGGACCCTTTGGGCCCAAGGCTGCTTCTCGGAACTCTTTAACCTGCTTCTCTAACCTGTTCTGTACAGAGGAATGGGCTAAAATTCCTCAAGTCAATGTACAGGCCTGATCACGAGTGACTGGAAATGTTTAGTTGCAGTTATTGCTGCACCAGGGGGTCACAACAGATACAGAAAGCAAAGGTTCAGATACTTTTTCCACTCAGTGATATGGACTATTTGGACCGTTTTCCTTCATAAATAAATTACCATGTATAATATTTTGTCTCATTTATTTAATTGGGTTCTCTTTACTTTGAAGGACTTGCGTGAAAATCTGATTATGTTCTAAGTACATGTGCATCTCAAAAAATTAGAATATCATGAAAAAGTTCATTTTTTCATAATTAAATTCAAAAAGGTAAACATTCATATATTCTATATTCATTACACATAAAGTGAAATATTTTAAGCCTTTTTTTTGTTTTAATTTTGATGATTATGGCTTATAGCTCATGAAAACCAGAAGTTCAGTATCTCAAATTATTAGAAAAGATCTCATCTCATCTCATCTCATCTCATCTCATTATCTCTAGCCGCTTTATCCTTCTACAGGGTCGCAGGCAAGCTGGAGCCTATCCCAGCTGACTACAGGCGAAAGGCGGGGTACACCCTGGACAAGTCGCCAGATCATCACAGGGCTGACACACAGACACAGACAACCATTCACACTCACATTCACACCTACGGTCAATTTAGAGTCACCAGTTAACCTAACCTGCATGTCTTTGGACTGTGGGGGAAACCGGAGCACCCGGAGGAAACCCACGCGGACACGGGGAGAACATGCAAACTCCGCACAGAAAGGCCCTCGCCAGCCCCGGGGCTCGAACCCAGACCTTCTTGCTGTGAGGCGACAGCGCTAACCACTACACACCGTGCCACCCCTATTAGAAAAGATCAATCAAAAAAAGGATTTACAATACGGAAATGTCCAACTTCTGTAAAGTATATTGTCCTTTACCATGAATTACTGCATCAATGCGGTGTGGCATGGAGGCGATAAGCCTGTGGCACTGCTGAGGTGTTACTGCAGCCCAGGTTGCTTTGATAGCAGCCTTCAGCTCGTTTGTATTTTTAGGTTAGGTGCTTCTCATCTTCCTATTGACAGTAATCCATTGATTCTCTATGGGGTTCAGGTCAGGCGAGTTGGCCGGCCAATCAAGCACAGTAATATCATGGTCAGCAAACCGTTTGGTAATTGTTTTGGCACTGTGAGCAGGTGCTAAGTCCTGCTGGAAAAGGAAATCAGCATCTCCATAAAGCTTGTCAGCAGATGGAAGCATGAAGTGCTCTAAAATCTCCTGGTAGATGGCTGCATTGACTTTGGACTTGATAAAGCACAGTGGACCAACACCAGCAGATGACATGGCACTCCAATTCATCACAGACTGTGGAAACATCACACTGGACTTCAAACACCTAGGGTTCTGTGCCTCTCTACTCTTCCTCCAGACTCTCACACATTGATTTCCAAATTAAATGCAAAATTTATTTTCATCTGAAAAGAGGACTTTGGACCACTGAGCAACAGTCCAGTTCTTTCTCTCCTTAGCCCAGGTAAGACGCTTCTTACATCTCTGGTTCAAGAGTGGCTTGATGTTAGGAATTCAACAGTTGTAGCCCCTTTCCTGAAGATGTCTGTGCATGGTGGCTCTTGATGCACTGATACCAGCCTCAGTCCACTCATTGTGAAGCTCTCCCAAGTTCTTGAATCGCCTTTTCTTAACAATCCTCTCAAGGCTGTGGTTATCCCTGTTGCTTGTGCACCTTTTCCAGCCAGCCTTTTCAGCAATGACCTTCTCTGGTTCACCCTTCTTGTGGAGGGTGTCGATGATCATCTTCTGGACAACTGTCAAGTCAGCAGTTTTCCCCATGATTGTGGTTGTGTGTACTGAACTAGACTGAGAGATACACGATATTTATACTGTTTGAACAGCAGTTTACTCAAACTCAAAATGAAATATTCTAATATTTTGAGATTTGCACTGTAGGCCACAATTATCAAAATTAAAATAGAAAAATGTTTGAACCAAATTTATTTCATGTGTAATGAGTCATAGAGTATATTACATTTTCATTTTCTTAAATAACTGATGGAAAACATTGAACTTTTTCGTAATATTTATATAGACGTATAGAAAATTCTAAAAGGTTCACAAACTTTCAAGTACCACAGTACACATACAGTATATTATATTATTGTAATGTGCCCTGAGGTGTGGACTGCTGAAGCACAGGACAGTTGGGTTTTAGTTGACTGAACTTTCTTAATTGTATTAATTATCTTAGCTTTTTTGTTAATGCAGCAGCTCTTCAGCTGCCTGGAGACTGGTGTGTGCACATGATCTCAAGCTGGGAGAACTGACTCCTCTCGACTCTCCCCCTTATCAGCCCTCAGCCATGACTGAAAGACACACACACACTATCAATTAGACACAGGTGAGATCATTTTGCCACTCACCTTCCCTGGTCTTGCTCTCCATTCACAAAGCAGCGCTTGATCACACTCCCACTTCCACAATTATATATTGTCCATCTGTCCATCCATCCATTATTTGTAACCGCTTATCCTGTGCAGGGTCGTGGGCAAGCTGGAGCCTATCCATGCCATAACTATATTAATTCTGTAAAGCTGCTTTGCAACAATGTTTATTGTTAAAAGCGCTGTACAAATAAACTTGATTTGATTTGATTTGATTTGATATCCCAGCTGACTATGGGCGAGAGGCAGGGTACACCCTGAACAAGCCACCAAGTCATCGAAGGGCTGACACATAGAGACAAATAACCATTCACGCTCACGGTCAATTTAGAGCCACCAAATAGCCTAACCTGCATGTGTTTGGACTGTGGGGGAAACCAAAGCACCCGGAGGAAACCCATGCAGACATGGGGAGAACATGCAAACTCCACACAGAAAGGCCCCTGTCGGCCACTGGGCTCGAACCCAGGACCTTCTTACTATGAGGCAACAGCGCTAACCACTACACCACTGTGCCACCCCAATTATATATTTTATTGTATTGTTTTATATTATATTATCAAAGTCTGGAGATTTAGGCCCTGTCCACACGGCAACGGATTCAGGTGAATCTGATAAAATTGTTTATCGTTTCGGCCTGGCGTCCACATGGCACCGGCGTTTTGGGTGCCCCAAAATGAAATCTTTTGAGAACGGGTTCCAGAGTGGAAAAATCTGGCAACGGCGCTGTTGCGAAGTCGTCTGGATGAGTAGAACGGATTTGTTTACAATGATGTCACAACCACATGACTGTCAGTGCTTCATGCCGGGTAGAAGTGTAATGAACTCGATGCGAGTTGTCAACAAATCCTATAACTTGGTTCATGAAACGCGCTTACAAAATATTTTCACTGTGAATATTTATTGTGTAATGGTGCAAAGTGAGAGAGAGAGAGAGAGAGAGAGAGAGAGAGAGAGAGAGAGAGAATAGCCCTTAGGGCAGAGTCTTTAGTCCAAACACTGCGGAAGTACTGAGTATAACCAAACCGCGCACCGCCCGTGCGCTTTCCAAAAACAAAAACAATCCCGCCAGCAAAAATAGGAAAAAAAAAAGGAGCGATCTCACCTCTTCAGATGTTGGTTTAAGTCCGACAATACATTCCTCAAAAAGGGCGTAGAAGAACAAAGTAATCCATCAACGTGTAGCATTCAATTTATTCCAGACCATTAAAGAATTCTGGAGGATATCAGAATGTTGGCGTACTGGCTTCCATCTACCCCCATTCATTCCTCTTTCCGCGTCTTTCGTTTTACGCTACTGATTAATAATCAAAACTTTATGTGGCTAATGCTACAGAAGAAGGGGTTTATGCGCATGCGTCTACTTCTTCTATTGTTCTGGTGTCTCTGATGGGACCGTCTTACAGCGCACATAGAGGTGTGGCATGTGTATTGCATCGTTTTCAGCAAGTGTTGCGTTGCAATATGTACCTGATATTTTACTGATCCGTTGCCCATGTGGATGCGATATTTAAAAAAAAAAGCTCATTGCCGTTGTCGTGTGGATGTAGCCTTAAGGTCTGGAGATCTGATCTAATGACATCTGTCACTAATGGATCTGCATGACAAAGACTTACAGTTAAGAGAATGGCTGGGTCATTATTTGCTAGAGCTTAAGTAGTGTTTAGTTTTTTAGTATATGTGATAACACTTTGGGTGGCATGGTGGTGCAGTGGTTAGCATGTCACTTCCTAGCAACAAGAAGGTTCTGGGTTTGAATCTTGCACCCAACAGGAGAGTTTACTTGTCCTATCTGTGCCTGCATGGGTTTCCTCCAGTTTTCTCCCACAGTCCAAAGACATGTGGATTAGGTCACTTTAAATTGTCCATAGGTGTGAATGGTTGTTTGTCTAGTTTGGTGCCCTGCCCAGGGTGTACCCTGCCTCTCAGCTGAAATGGGATTGGCTCCAGCTTCCTGTGTGACTCTGACAGATTTGCGATATAGGAGTAATGTTCATAGGTGGTATAGAACATCTACTTAAACCTTTCATGACAACTGACAAACATACATTCATACATTTTAAAATGCTTATTTCAGCTGATAGCTTCTGCTTTTGGTCAAGTAACTTCCCTGGGTAACTGACATTAGAATGTCATAACAACTGAAAACAAAAAACTATGTCCCCTGACAACAAAATTAACAAGAGAACTGACACCTGATGAAATAAGCCTTTATAAATGTTTATGTAGGTTTATATTGGTTGTCATAAAGGACTGGCACAGGTGTTCTGTTGTGTTCATAAAATTGATATAAGGTTCATCTCATCTCATTATCTCTAGCCGCTTTATCCTGTTCTACAGGGTCGCAGGCAAGCTGGAGCATATCCCAGCTGACTACGGGCGAAAGGCGGGGTACACCCTGGACAAGTCGCCAGGTCATCACAGGGCTGACACATAGACACAGACAACCATTCACACTCACATTCACACCTACGGTCAATTTAGAGTCACCAGTTAGCCTAATCTGCATGTCTTTGGACTGTGGGGGAAACTGGAGCACCTGGAGGAAACCCACGCGAACACGGGGAGAACATGCAAACTCCGCACAGAAAGGCCCTTGCCAGCCATGGGGCTCGAACCCAGACCTTCTTGCTGTGAGGTGACAGCGCTAACCACTACACCACTGTGCTGCCCTGATATAAGGTTGTGTTATGTTTTTAACTTGTTATAAATGTCATAACCCATCCTTATGTGATCTCAACCTGACAACAAAATTAACAAAAACAGTCTGTTACACAGTTGACACCTGTTGGTATAAGCCTTTATAAATGTTCATGTAGGTTTATGTTAGATGACGGCGATACGGTGGTGTAGTGGTTAGCACTGTTGCCTCACAGCAAGAAGGTTCTGGGTTTGAGCCCAGTGGCTGACGGGGGCCTTTCTGTGTGGAGTTTGCATGTTCTCCCAGTGTCTGTGTGGGTTTCCTCTGGGTGGTCCAGTTTCACCCACAGTCCAAAGACATGCAGGTTAGGCTAATTGGTGGCTCTAAATTGACTGTAGGTGTGAGTGTGAATGGTTGTTTGTCTCTGGCTACGTTTACATTAGACCGTATCTGTCTCGTTTTCTTCGCGGATGCACTGTCCATTTACATTAAACTGCCTGGAAACGCCGGGAAACGGGAATCCGCCAGCGTCCACGTATTCAATCCAGATCGTGTCAGCTCCGGTGCTGTGTAAACATTCAGAATACATGGATACGCTGTGCTGATCTCTAGCTGGCGTCTCATTGGACAACGTCACTGTGACATCCACCTTCCTGATTCGCTGGCGTTGGTCATGTGACGCGACTGCTGAAAAACGGCGTGGACTTCCACCTTGTATCACCTTTCATTAAAGAGTATAAAAGTATGAAAATACTGCAAATACTGATGCAAATACTGCCCATTGTGTAGTTATGATTGTCTTTAGGCTTGCCATCCTTCCACTTGCAAGTGGTAAGTGATATGCGCTGGGATCACACACACAGCGGCTCAGTCCCGAATCACAGCTTGTTCACTTCACTCGCGTGCTCTGTGAGCTGCGCAAGGCCGGAGTGCGCACCCTCCAGAGGGCACTCGCTGTTCAGGGTGGAGTGATTTGGAGCGCAGGATGCCTGCGGAGCCGAGCGTATCCGTGTATTGGTATTGCTGTGTGCACGCAAATCGTGTATTGGTGTTGCTGTGTGCACGCAAATCGTGTATTGGTGTTGCTGTGTGCACACTAATCGTTTTAAAAACGTTAATCTGATGATCCGCTGATACGGTCTAATGTAAACATGGGCTCTGTGTCAGCCCTGTGATGACCTGACAACTTGTCCAGGGTGTACCCCGCCTCTCACCCATCGTCAGCTGGGATAGGCTCCAGCTTGGCTGTGACCATGCACAGGATAAGCAGTTACAAATAATGGATGGATGTCAGTTGACATAATGGGCTGATGCAGGTATCCTGTAGTGTTTCTTAAGGTTGACATAAGAGACATTCTCTTTAACTTGTTATAAATGTCAAAACACAACCTTATGTCAGTAAAAACCTATCCTTGACTCAGGGATTATGTCAACCTAACAACAAGATTAAGAAATGCAGTCTTTTTGGCATTTGACACCAGTCAATATAAGCCTATATAAATGATTGTGTCAGTTGTCATCAGGGTCTTAATCAGGTGTCATGTACAGTATCTGTGTGAATACGTCTCTTAAGTAAAGTATTATTGCACTTTACCATGTATTACATGGTCATACATACTTTATATAGCCTCATCACAGGTGCTAGTATTATATATTGCTCTCTACTAAGGTATTGACCTCAGTCACTCATCACTGAGAATGAATAAAGAAATACTGATGCTGAAGCACATGAGTGAGAACATTGATCGTCATTGTTTTACTTGCATAAATTTAAATTGCACCATTTTCTCAGTTGATTTCTAAAATACCTGCATTTTACTACACGTTTTGAAGAAACAGTGTGCATTTGGTTGTATGTGTTGTGCCCACACACATTCATTGCTACTGGCCATGTGAGGATAAGTGTGGGTGTCCAGCATGATTATTCTCCGAAGCATTTAGCACCAAATTTAAGAGTCATTACACTATGAACAAATAATGAGCATAACATAATGAAGCATTTTTTCAAGTGTTTATTTATTTATTTATTTATTTATTATTACCAGTCAGGTGCAGTAGTCAGCTAAGTCATAAAGCTAATGAACATCTTGTGCTGCATGTGTAAATGAACTTTTGAACCAGACTGCAAAGTAACTGAACAGATAGTCAGTTTTGGACATAGCTGTCCGCCAAGCTCTTGTTGGCTTTACACAAGTCCCTTTGAAGGCTGAGTTCCTGAGGTAACACCAGTATCACTTTCCTAGACAGACTTGTTAGTGCTCAGCCTTCTGCAGTCCCTGGTCCCTATGTGTCTCCTCATTACTGAAGGTTCAACAGTCTGTGCCACTGCCTCAATCAGCATGTTGCACTGCTGCTGTGGAGACTGAACACCTGAAGAGAACCATGATCCATGCTTCTCTCAGACTGGAAGGTGTTGCACGACTAACAATTACACATTTTTCAATCTTCAGGCAAAAAGTTGGTGGGTGAAAGTGATTTAAAAACACTATTTGGCTTACTTGGAGAGGTTTACTCATTTTTAAAAAGTAGAATTAGTCAACACAATTAGGATTTCTAATCTGTTCAATTATAAAGGCAAATCCCATAAAGTAGAAAATTAATAGGCTACATGTTTACACTAGGTTTAAAATATTTACTTGCGTGTTGGAGAATTATGAAATACACAAACTTAATGGTGTCACGAATGCAGATGGTAAGCAGATGCAACTGCAGTAAAACATGAAGCAAAAAAAACAATGTTAAAAAACAGGCAGTCGGCAAACAACATGAACAAGGCAAAATCCAGGAAGCGAAGCAAAATCAAAAACCAGAACATCAATCACAAAATGCAAAGGCTTAGTAAGCCAGGTAAAGGCACACTGAAAGTTACTTCACAAAGAGGCTTCTTCTACTTCTTCTTCTTTAAGGTTTTATGGTGGTTGGTAAACTGACATAAAGGTGCATTACCGCCACTGACTGGGCTGGCATGTGGAACAGGAGATATTGGGGAACAAAAAAAATTATATATATATATATATATATATATATATATATATATATATATATATATATATATATATATATATATATATATATGTTAACATGTAGCCTATTAATTTTCTACTTTATGGGATTTGCCTTTATAACTTTTTATATTTTAGCCATTTCTGTTTCTTTTAGAAAATTGAGAACAAAATTATATATTTGACTTGATGCTCTCCCTAATAAACCAGGTAATGTGAAATTATGATGTTTTACCATTCTTAGTGATATAAAAAGCTGATTTCTCTTATGTTCGTATTTCTTGCAGTGAAGTAGTACATATTCTACAGTTTCTGGATGGCTACAATGTTCACATTTTACAGTAGGATGTTTACCTCCATCCATCCATCCATCCATCCATCCATCCATTATCTGTCGCCACTTATCCTGTTCTACAGGGTCACAGGCAAGCTGGAGCCTATCCCAGCTGTCTATGGGCGAGAGGTGGGGTACACCCTGGACAAGTTGCCAGGTCATCGCAGGGCTGACACATAAACAACCATTCATATTCACACCTACGGTCAATTTAGAGCCAAGGATGTTTACCTATTATGTTTAAACAAAAGTTAAGCTCTTTAAGTCCTATTCTTAAACGGGTGATCATGTTTTCTTCTCTCGGACTCCTGCCTCATTCTTCCAGTATTGACCTGTCTTTGAATGTTATATACAGTGTCTTGCAAAAGTATTCATCCCCCTTGGTGTCTATCCTGTTTTGCTGCAGTACAAGCTGGAATTAAAATGGATTTTGAGGGGTTAGCACCATTTAATTTACACATCATGCCTACCACTTTATAGGTGAAAATTGTTGTTTTATTGCAACACAAACAATAATTAAGTTGAAAAAACAGAAATCTGGAATGTGCAAAAGATTTTCATCCCCTTTCCATATGAAACCCTGAAATAAGAGCTGGTCCAATCAATTCACTTCATAAGTCACATAATTAGTTGATTAAGATCCACTTCTGTGCAATCAAAGTGTCACATGATGTCTGTATAAATCAACTTGTTCTGGAAGGAACCAGACTTTGCAACACTACTAAGCAAGCAACATGAGAACCAAGGAGCACTCCAAACAGGTCAGAGACAAAGTTGTCAAGAAGTATAGATCAGGGTTGGGATATAAAAAAAATCCCAAACTTTGAATATCCCAGGGAGCACCATAAAATCCATTATAGCAAAATGGAAAGAATATGGCACCACTACAAACCTGACAAGAGAAGGCCACTCACCAAAACTCACAGACCGGGCAAGGAGGGCATTAATCAGAGATGCAACAAAAACACCAAAGATAACACTGAAGGAGCTGCAAAGAACCACAGTGCAGATGGGAGTATCTGTCCATAGGACCACTTTAAGCCGGACACTCCACAGAGTAGGGCTTTATGGAAGAGTGGCCAGAAAAAAAGCCATTTCTTAAGAAAACATGCTTGGAGTTTGCCCAACAGCATGTGGCAGACTTCCCAAACACATGGAAGAAGATTTGCTGGTCAAATGAGACTAAAATTGAACCTTTTGGCCATCATGGGAAATGCCATGTGTGGTGCAAACCCAACACCCTGAGAACACCATTCCTACAGTGAAGCATGGTGGTGGCAGCATCCTGCTGTGGGGATGTTTTTCATCTGCAGGGACAGGAAAGCTAGTCAGGACTGAAGGAAAGATGGATGGCACTAAATACAGGGCAATTCTGGGGGAAAATCTGTTTGAGTGGGCCAAAGGTTTGAAACTGGGACGGAGGTTCGCATTCCAGCAGGACAGTGACCCTAAACATACTGCTAAAGCTACACTGGAGTGGTTTAAAGGGAAACATTTAATTGTCCTGGAATGTCCTCCTCAAAGCTCAGACCTCATTCTAACTGAGAATCTGTGACATAACTTGAAGATTGCTGCACACCAACACAACCCATCTAACTTGAAGGAGTTGGAGCAGTTTTGCCTTGAGGAATAGGCAAAAATCCCAGTGGCTAGATGTGCTAAGCTAATAGAGACATACCCCAAGAGACTTGCAGCTGTAACTGCCCCAAAAGGTGGCTTTACAAAGTATTGACTTTGGGGGGGTGAATACCTATGCACACTCCAGATTTCTGTTTGTTTTTTTTATCTTAATTATTGTTTGTGTCACAATAGAACAACAATTTTCACCTTTAAAGTAGTAGGCATGTTATCAAATGGTGCTAACCCCCCAAAAATCCACAATTCCAACTTGTAATGCAACAAAACTGTACAAACACCAAGGGGGATGAATCATTTTGTAAGACATTGTATATTGAGGGGTTTCTTCTTGGTGAGGGTTAGTAAATTACTTTACTTGTTTCTTTGGGCTGCATGTTCCAGGCATTGATGGGTGCTCTCTCACACTTGTTGACTCCTCCTAAACCAGTTAGCTATTGCAGGAGAGTCTGTTGGATTAGTGTCCCAGGAGAACAAAGGTGGCTGGTAACCAAGCACACACTGGAATGTGGTCAAGAGCATGGCAGAGTGGCACAAGGAATTCTGGGCATACTCTACCTGAGGTATACTCTGCCCAGTTCTCAAGAAGCGTCCTAACTCTTGGTTGCATCTTTCCATTTGACCATGAGTAACCAGATGTGAGGCTAATGGAGACACCCAGTTTCTCCATAAAATTTGACCATATCCTCAATGTGAAATGGGTGCCATGATCACTGACAAAATTCTCTGTGATCCCTTAGTATCAGAACACATGATTAAAGATTAGTTTTGCAGTTTACTGGCTGGTATTGTGCATTGCACCTTCGCTTGGGCACATGTCATACAAGAGGAGATGTCTCATTATCTCTAGCTGCTTTATCCTGTTCTACAGGGTCACAGGCAAGCTGGAGCCTATCCCAGCTGACTACGGGCAAAAGGCGGGGTACACCCTGGACAAGTCACCAGGTCATCACAGGGCTGACACATAAACACAGACAACCATTCACACTCACATTCACACCTACCATCAATTTAGAGCCACCAGTTAACCTAACCTGCATGTCTTTGGACTGTGGGGGAAACCGGAGCACCCAGAGGAAACCCATGTGGACATGGGGAGAACATGTAAACTCCGCAAAGAGAGGCCCTTGCCGGCCACGGGGCTTGAACCCGGACCTTCTTGCTGTGAGGCGACAGCGCTAAGATGCATCTTTGGATATTGGTTAACATATTTAGCTACCAGTACTTTGTCTTGAACAGGTTATAGGTACCTTGGTTGTCAGGGTGATCAGTGGCTGGAGTCGTACATGCCTCTGTTATGAGTTTGCACCTAAGGAGATTTGGGACAAAGGTTAAGTTAGGTCAGGGGTCATCAAACTACGGCCCGCGGGCCGACTCCGGCCCGTCACCCCCCTTTGACCGGCCCCCCAGCCCCTCTGCCCCCCACCACTTGAACCAGCCCTATGAGGCAATCCCCAAAAGTGGTCATGGCCTATTTTTTTAAATTGCTTTTTGGCAAATAACAACATGTCTGCATCTTGTATTTTGTTGATTTTATCAATTAAAATTGATATTTAGTTCTAAAATGAACTATTCATATTTTCAGAATTTTAGTCATATGCTCGCGATCAAGCAGTGACAGGCAGCGCACGCGCAGAGAACTGTCAGTGTTCAGGACAGCAAAATGGCTAGCGGTGAGCGAAAAGCTGACAGAGAGTGCAGAGTTTTTAAAGAAGAGTGGACCACCAATTATTTTTTGTTCAGTGTAAGGACCGTGCAGTTTGTCTTGTATGTAAAGAAAGTGTGTCGGTTTTCAAAGAATATAATCTGCGTCGTCACTACGAAACCCGCCACAGAGTATGTTAGTTTGCGAGGGCAAACAAGAGAAGACAGGATTCGGAGGATGAAATGCGGACTGGCTGCACAACAGAATGTATTCTTTCGCCAAACCCAGATCAACCAGGCTGCTGTCCGAGCTAGCTATCAGGTAGCTCACCTACTAGCTACCCATGGAAAGCCGTTTACTGATGGGGACTTTGTTAAAGTATGCATGCTTGCTGTGGCTGAGGAGGTGTGTCCCAACAAGAAGTACAAATCAACAAGTACAAATCCAGCTCACCTACATATACTACTGATTTTGATTCCCATTATTCTGTATTATGCTTTAGTTTTGACCTGTAAATGGCCTACTGCTCATTTCATTTTCACCTTGACCTAAAAAATGTTTACTGAACGTGCTCAAATGGATAGGCATAAGAGCTGGCTAGTTGATCTATTGCTCATATTATTATAATTTCACTGTTTTTTTTAATGTATTTATTTTCTAGGCCTATTTATTTGACCTTTATTAAGTGCTGCACACAATTATTAATATTATTAATAATATCAACAGGCCTACCTACAATTTATAATTTTCCACTCACCTTTGCCAGTGTCAATCACCTCAAATAGGCAGATGTTTCTTACCTTGACAGCTTTGATGTTATTTTTATTAGAAAATAAATAAATGGAATATCTGTGGTATTTCAAATTAAAACAAAGTGTGAAGACTCGATTACTACTTTTGCAAACCACTAGTAAAGATAAACAAATATGTGCCAGGAATCAAGTGTTGATATAGTAGTGTGGATATAGTAGTGTGGATATAGTAGTGTGGATATAGTAGTGGGGATATAGTAGTGTGGATGGCTGTGCCAGGCTAGTAATCTCTACTACACAATGAGGTCTGCTGGTGGTCATATTTGTCTGGGTCATACAATTCTATGTTATATAGCTGACCCGACACCGGCCCCCCATCACAGTCAGGAACAACAATGTGGCCCCCAGGGAAAAAAAGTTTGGTGACCCCTGAGCAGCGATGGGAATAACGGCATTAGAAATAAACGACGTTACTAACGGCGTTACTTTTTTTAGTAACGAGTAATCTAACTAATTACTTTTTACATCGTTATAACGCCGTTCCCGTTACTTACAATAAAATACAATGCGTTACTTTATTAAAGCTGTTCTCATCTGGCACGCTGCTCGTTCAGTCTTTCTTTACTCTGCTTTAGTGTGGGGCGGAGAGACGCGAGACAACAGCACAGTAAGCCAATCAGAGTAGATTTGGACAACATACGTAGGTAGGCCACGCCTACTGCACTACTGCACACTCTTTCAATCAGAAGACACAGCGATGGCGAGCGGTCAGCCCAACACTGCGCTTTCACACTGGAAATACAGCCATTGCTTTTCATTACTTGAAATAAAAGGCAAAAATGTGTACGTGCAATGCACATTATGTCGAGGAACAAAGCGTTTGTCCTCGTCAGTGGCCAGTAATTAGTAACAATTTTAATAACTACAAAAATATATTAAATTTGATAGATGCCTTCTCACATTGTCCCACAAAAATATTAATATAGTGTAGATAATGTTACTGTTTGGTTCTGTTAAGTGTCCATTTCAGTCATTAAACACATTTAACATTCACTTTTATTATGATTACACTAGGGCGGCACGGTGGTGTAGTGGTTAGCGCTGTCGCCTCACAGCAAGAAGGTCCTGGGTTCGAGCCCCGGGGCCGGCGAGGGCCTTTCTGTGTGGAGTTTGCATGTTCTCCCCGTGTCCGCGTGGGTTTCCTCCGGGTGCTCCGGTTTCCCCCACAGTCCAAAGACATGCAGGTTAGGTTAACTGGTGACTCTAAATTGACCGTAGGTGTGAATGGTTGTCTGTGTCTATGTGTCAGCCCTGTGATGACCTGGCGACTTGTCCAGGGTGTACCCCGCCTTTCGCCCGTAGTCAGCTGGGATAGGCTCCAGCTTGCCTGCGACCCTGTAGAGGGATAAAGCGGCTAGAGATAATGAGATGAGATGAGATGATTACACTAATTGAATTTGATTTTTTTTTGGGGGGGGCGGGGTAAACACAAAATGTAACGGAATAATTACTTTCCCTGGTAATTAGTTACTTTAATGACAAAGTAACTCCGTTACTAACTCAGTTACTTTTTGGGAAAAGTAACTAGTAACTATAACTAATTACTTTTTGAAAGTAACGTGCCCAACACCTGAGTTAGGTGGACAAGTGGTGACGATCTCTGTCAAATTCCTAGGCTTGGATGAAACAGGAGGGAAGGAATATGGATTCATGACCTTGGTTTAGGGTCTCTGAGGGATAAATGCATGACAGAGATTTTGCTTTGGTGTTCTTGGAACCTGGTCTGTACAAGAGCATGAAATTGAACCTGGTGAAGAACAAATCCCATCAGGCTTGGCATGGGTTTAGGTACTTAGCTGTTTTAAGGTTTTCAAGGTTCTCATAATCAAGTGAAGCCTGTGAAAGGGTGAGCTGTTCCCTCCAGTCAGTGGCACCACCCTTCCTGAGCATGCTTAACATATTATAGTCCATGGCAATTGTGACAGACTTCAAGGAAGTGAAAGGAACAGCTGATGAGTTTGTGAGTTGGACCATTAAAAAGCTGCAAGAGATGGGCAGCTGTGAGCTAGTGGTGCAGACTGCACTTCCAGAGAAATAGGTTAGAACTAACATTTATTTTGGTCATATAGTGGACTTGATGTTTAAGCTTATCCCAAAATGATCTGTAAATGGAATAAGAGTTTCATACTCTAAATGAGCGAACATATATAAAAATATACTTACTGTAATCATATTGATAGTTTATAATTGTTTCATGGATAAGCCCAGCTATATTTATATTTACATTTGATATCATTTCTAGTGACATCACACTATAGTGTTATAACAAACAGGTTTTAGCCACAAAATTGTCAAATAATTGAGCTCAGTACATACTCACCGTGCATCACATTGATGTTAACTACTGTGTAAACTGTGACATAGTTCTCTCTGACTGAGATCGATTTTTCTTCCTCTGATCAGCCAAGAGAGAAACACGGAGGAGTAGAAGACAGGATCACACTTTCCCACACACTCCTACTGAGGCCAGGAGCAGATGAAAAGAAGCTGTTTTTTAATTGTTATTCAACATGAAATCATTTTCCTGATGTGAAGATAAAAACAGCTTGGAATTATGGATGAGAGAGAGAGTGCAACAGATCATAATATCTTGATGGAATTTTAATATTAAGAAAATCATGTTTTACAGATTCAAAATGTTGCTTTACAATCTGCACTTCAGGAACCCTTAACCAGCATGAACTGAAAGAAAATACAACCTTTTAGTGTCATAATACATGAAATTTCTGTAGACATTCAATACAAAATACTTAAATCAGAAACTGAATAGAATGGCTTCAAATAAAAACCAAGAAGTAGCATCTTTCATTGCCTTGTTCAGCCATTAGACAGACAGCAGGGTTATAGGAGCTAAATGGCCAAAGAAAAAGTCAATTAGTCCCTGTAAGGAGGAATCAATGATGGCAATATCTTTGAGCCTATGTGGCAACCCTGCCACAGGAGATCTCTGAGTAATATGCTTTCACAATGGTTAGGACAGCAGTGCTGTGAAGCAGGCCTCTAAGAACATTACGATTCATGTGTAAAAAGCAAATGAGCATCATACATGTCAACCCCTTTGGGCGTCCACCTGTAGTATCAGAGGAAGAAATCCATAAAATCAACATAAAATCCTTATAGCCTTAGAATCGCACCAAACTTAATTAATAAATAAATAAGTAAATATAACTTGCCTGAGAACTTCGTCCAGCATGTCGAAAATCGCCTCGTCCGTGCCGATATTGCACACGGGCATGTCTATGATTCTTGACTTCGCCCCTCCGTTTATGTCGAAGATCCGCACCAAAACGGCCAGTCGCTTGTCCGTCTTTTTGTCATTGAATTCGTCGATCATCAAGGAAAATGGCAACGTCCGGCAGTGCTGGATAATCGGTAGTGTAGCTTCGGTGGCCAAGCTCTTTTTGATTATTTGCGTTGTTTTGGTGCGCCTACAGCTGATAGATTTCGCAATCGTACTGTCCGTGCAAATTCGCGGCAACAGTTCTGTCGGGTGGTCTGCAACGGCTAGCGGCAAATTGTGCTGAGCAATAAAATTACAGATCGTAACTTCTGCTCTTATTACACTTGTTGGTTGATCATCGGTCTTAGGCTTTGCAAACATCGTCATTTGCGGCTGATTCTGTTTCTGGTGCAAATTTCACTGATGTAGTTTGGACCTCATGTGTTCCCTCATGTCGTAAACTCCAGACGCCGCAACTTTTATATCTCGCACACAAACTGTGCAGTGTGCGTACTCCTCATTTTTTGCCTGAACAATGACACCATTAAATGTCACCTTCCATTCAGGAAGATACCACCCACCATATCTCATTTTCTTTCTCGGTGTTCCTATTCTTTCACGCTCTTCTTGAAAGCGTTTGCATTAGGGGTAACACAATGCCACTATCTATAATCTGTTTAGTGCTCCAAATATTTGCAACTGTAACTGTGTTCAGATTAAAACCCAAAGTGATTGGGGCCTAGTAAGAAAATGGAAGGGATTTCTTTTCTTTTCTTTTCTTTCTTTCTTTCATGCGCATTCACATATACAAAGCACATATGTAGATATATATTTTATCATTACATTTTTTATCTGTATGTCATGCAGTTGGCTTGTTCTTGGATCTTTTTTAATTCTATTTTGTGTTGTACAGCGAGTCTCTCTTTTCACATATCTGATAACTTGCTGCAAAAAATATAAAATAAAATCATTTCCCAGCTTGGGATTCAATTAAGTAAATCTATCTATCTATCTATCTATCTATCTATCTATCTATCTATCTATCTATCTATCTATCTATCTTATCCTACTTGTACAGTTATTATTTATTATTATTTTATTTGAACCAGTCCACAATATGTTCTAATTACTTTAGTTTTATTTCCCAAAACATTAACAAACTAGTAGCCTAATTTAAACCACTGATCAGGGGGTTACTAAGGATGAACGCATAAGTGATGGGCTCAGTTTGGTTCATTTCCGAGGGATCTGAGTTTGGAGTATTCACATATACGCAAAAAATGCTGACTCACCACAGGTTCATTCTGAGGGCTGAAAGGGACGAAATGTGAAAACATCCTGAGTCCAACAAGCTTCAGCTTGATTTTTCTTTCAAATATGAACAAACAAACGTTACCAGTGTTGTGGTTTGACAACCAATGTAGACTTGATTTTATCAACCTTACCTAGGAAGACTGACTCAGAACAGAATAGGAGAGCAGACCAGTGCCATTAATATAAACTTTGTTCAGAAGACAAGATGAAAAAAACAAAACCTGACAAATTAGAGCCTCTTAGCTTAGTTAAGTGCTAGAAGAAAATCAGTATGGGCTGTGCATTTATGTTGGTGTAAGTTAAGTTAGCTGTTTTTTCTGACTAGCAAATCCTTGCTAGTGCATCTAGTATAGATTTGCTTGTTGCTTGTGAACGTTAAACCTGCTCAAAACTAACATTGTTTAGCTGACCTCTAATATTTATCATCTTACCTAAGAAAAATGCTGGTATGACGAGCCATTTTTGCAAGTATGGAATTATTTCCTCATTGTTGCCCATATGTGGCTACATGTTTGTGATGGAAAGATAATGACTGTTGATAACCATAGAGATAAGCATTATCTACATTATTTCTCTCTCACAGAACAGACACACATGCACATTCACTTCTTTACACACACACAAGCCCTGGGAAAAGAATTCATTTAGGAGAGCATGAAATAAGAAATTTTATCGCTTGGCTTCCCAGCAGGCACAGTCCAATCACACCCCACATTAACATTAATATGAAATTATGCAGATTGGACGACCTTTTGCAGTGACCCTGCTGCCCAGCATCATGCCTCTGCCTCTGGGCCGACACAGCAAGCCACGTGCAAAAACATCCACTGTGTCTTTCCCGGTCTGGTAACTTGAAAACTCTATAACATATGGTGAGCACTTATGTGAGCTGTTTCAAAGCAAAGTATGCATAGTAGGGTTGTCAAGGAGATGCATATGGTGTTTTTGGAGGTTTATCAGAACTGAACTGAAGAGACTAAAATACAGAATAATACTAGTATATTATGTAAGAGTTTGTTTTTCAACCCTGGACATTAAATCACTGAGGTTGGCATTAATGCCACCATAGCACCATGAAATACTGCTTATTGGGGACAGATGATTTAGGAACTACAGCATGATATAGCAGAAAACGATGAGGGAAATGGTCATTTGTGCTTTGGTTGCTACTTTTCATAATCTCATCATCCAAGCTTATCTATATTTTCTGATAGATAGTGATTAGTTGTGGGATTAAATTGCAATGTACTTACAAGTGCACGAACGCAAAAATTTTAAGTTGGAACTTTTGTCAGTTTCGTCTGGAATATTTTTGAAAGGACAGTTCACATAAATATGGGCAGGTGAAAAGCAGTTTAGGTAGTTTTAGAGATAGAAGAATAAACTAAGAAGAAGATAAAATTCCCTTGCTTTTGTTTCTCTTACACCTCTGTGATTTTCTCTCTTGTGGATAGCAAACTTGTACTTTGTCAGCTGGCCTTTTGGCTGTACTGTTTCAGCAAAACCATTGCTTTGGTTTTCTCATCCTACATCCTCATCTGTTCTCTCAAGTTACCAAGCAAAGCATTTGCAAAGGTCATCGTGGTAATAGATGCAAGGGACTATTTAATAAGAAAGTTTGAATAGACTTTTTTTTTAGAAAGAAGAAGTCTACTCAATCCCCTTTATCTAGTGAACCACCCCTTTGCCTTTGACAAGTCCAAATGTTCACACCACTATAGATCTGATCCCTACCTCATTCCCCAAATCCCAGACCCTGCAAAATTGTCATTAGCTCTCCAATTAAATTTCAGAGCAGGCTTCAAACAAACCAAAAAACACCAGGTAAATGTCACTTACAGAATTCCATTGTAGATAATTAGACAAAAAGAGAAATGAAGTAGCCAATTGCAATCAGTTACAACAGA
Source organism: Neoarius graeffei (assembly GCF_027579695.1). Lineage (NCBI taxonomy): Eukaryota > Metazoa > Chordata > Actinopteri > Siluriformes > Ariidae > Neoarius > Neoarius graeffei. The sequence goes on from NC_083588.1 coordinate 42,106,714, forward strand.
TATTTGCTGCAAGAAGAAAAACCAGATTCAAAAGGTCTATAACATTACTCTATAATCTCTTATTACACAAAGCTCACAATAAATAACTCCTCTTCATTCGGTTGCTCCTGTTAGGAGTTGCCACAGCGGATCTATTCTGCATATTTGATTTGGCATAGGTTTTACACCAGATGCCCTTCCTGATGCAACCCTCCCCACTCTATCCGGGTTTGGGACTGGCACTAAGTATGCACTGGCTTGTACAACCCCAGTGGCTGGGTATTTTACCTAATCTGCATGTCTTTGAACTGTGTGAGAAACCAGAGCACCCGGAGGAAACCCATGCAAACACAGGGAGAACATGTAAACTCCACACAGAAAGACCCGTGTTGGTCACGGGGTTCAAACCCAGAACCTTCTTGCTGTGGGGCAACATAGCTAACCACTACACCACCGTGCCGTATCTTAATAAATAACTCTTATTAAATCAAATTGAACCAAATTTTGACAGGATGGCAGCATTTCATGGTTGTTCAAATGTATACTATGTGGCCACCTAACTATCACAATCATACACAATCATGTGCTTGTTGAACATCCCATTCCAGAGTTTGCCTCCAAATAAATATGTTCAGGTGAGATTCCATGCAGTATTTTAATTTCTTCCATAAGCACTATGTCTTGAATAGCAACCAGATTACCATGCTGCTGATTACATTTATGGCCTACAAAACATAATTAAAAATTATGCTCTCCAATAAAAAAAATGTTACATGCTCTAAAATGTGCTTAATTCTATTTGACACCAAAAATATTGTAAGGGGTAAAACCTATGACCTAATTAAATCCATTTACACAGGAATGAGCCATGTTATGAAATTGGCAATAAATTAACTAATTGTATCTCTCAGCACCATGATACAAGTCAGTGGTGTTCTTTAAATACAATATCCATATTAATGAATTAGCAAAAGCCTGAAGCAGCCTGCAGATTCTAGGATCAATCTGCTTGACTCAGAGACCAAATTCTTCCTCTGCACAAACATCCTCTTACTATCACTGAAACTAATCCCAATGAAGGGTTTGATATTTCATGAAAGATTGAATCCTCAAAAAAAATCTATTTCAACAATTTGAAATAGTCTTAAGAAACTTGGGTTCTTACAGTGTCCAAACAATGAGTGAACCGAGATTAAAAAAAAAAAAAATGCACCCACCATGAAATTCTCATTTTTGTAAGGATTTCCATTACTGTGTGGCTATCAGGCTGTGAATTCAAATACACCTTAAAAGACAATGCTGGGAAACTCATCACAGCCATTGATAAAGCACCCAGTCTCCCTGACAAAATAATACAGACTCAGTGAGCATTATCTTGCCTAGAGAAACCTCACAAATAAAAAAAAAAAGAAGTCTTGGCTATCAAAAGAGCAAAGAATATGGCAATTAATTAAATGCACAATAAGTGATTCTGTTAAGGAAACTTCCCTCCCTATTTCAGTTGATACTCTTCGCTACAGTCTTCATAACTTTCACTTGCAAAATGATGTTTATTTTTCTAAGTATTATCCATCCATATGGCTTATCCGTCAGGGTCATGGGAAAGTCTCCAAGTTAAATTGAGCTTCTCTCACAACCTTGAAACAAACCAGGAGATGCGCGTTTACTTCTGACATTTCTTAATCTTTTTCACAATTATTTTTCAGAGCAACCTTGGCTCTGCTAACACACTTCCTTTCAAGCACATCAAGCCCAGAGCAATGCCTTTAGTCCAATGGCACAGGAAGAAACACTGAAACCAATGTGCGGAGGGTGCAGGGATCTTGACCTTGATGCCCAGGGTCAAAGAAGTGCATCCAGCACGCCCATGCAAGGCAGCACTGCTATGAAAACTTCACCCTGTGTTGGTAGGAGGACAGAACTAAAATACCATGTTTAACATAAAAAGGATGAAGATAACTTTCTTAGTAATAGCTCTGAAAACTTAAAGGGCTGATGACACGAACATGACTCTATGCAATTTCTTAAATAAACTATACAACATGGCAAACATGTTAGATTTCTGTTATAATTACATTAAAAGAAGCTGTTGTTACGCAAATATCCAACTTTTAATTGCACAGCGCAAGAAAACTGGGTCCGTGGCTCGCGGCCATGTTGTGACGTCAGCGGAAGAACACGCTGCGGTTCACTGGCTGTTCTACTCTGGTTCTACTCAATGGAAATGGCACATGAAAACACCGGTGAACTCTCTAGTGCTAGCTCTTCCTCTTCTGGGAGTCTAGAATTGTGTTGATCTCTTCCGAATAGAATCTATGATAGTCTACCCTCTTTACCCTTTGCCTCTCGTTGCTAGGCAGCAGTTACATGAAAGCCGGAAGCTTTCACAAGCAAATACATGACTGATATCACACCGACTTTATGATTACATTTATGATTATCATGTAGAATCTATAGCTCTACGTACCTTTATCTTATGTCGTTTCACAACACATGTTCTGACAGGAGGACTGTCTTTGGATCTGGCATAGCTACTAGTAGACCCCCTCCGGAATACTGGCAGTGTTGCCAGATTGGGAGGTTTCCCGCCCAGTTGGGCGGTTTCAAGTGCATTTTGGTGGGTTTTGAACATATTTTGGGCTGGAAAACTTCAGCAGTATCTGGCAACAGATACTGCTGACCAGAGGCGGTCTTACAATAGAGGCGAAGTAGGCAATTGCCTTGGGCCCCTCCAACTTTCCCATTCGGCAGGGGCCCCAGACCAGCTGCCCCTTCCCGAATCAGCTGGGGATTTGGGGGCCTTTGGACAGCGATCCATTCCTAAGCCATTGTGTTTGTAAATTGTAATTTTGTATGTTTAAATCGGAAACAAAGACAAAAAACTAAAATACAAAGGAATGAAGTATTTGTACACCCCCCCCCGTTTGTGTTGAAATGGACTATTCCATGCAATGATTACGCGAGTCCGAGAACATTGCACGAAAGACGAACGTGAACTGAACCTGAGTGAGTGAATTCAGAGAACTTCTAATAGCGACTGTGGTGAATTGTTTTGAACGTGTGATCAGCGAAATGAAGCGCCACTTTCCAAGTGGTGCTACGAAAAGGAGGAAGCGGGATGAGGCGAAATCAAAGAATGATGCACTTCCCAAGCTTACAACTTTCTTTAATGTGTCAACACCGTCGGTTGACTCGGATGTTGTAGCGGAGCAGGAGGAGCCTGCTGTTGATTCAGGAGGGGAGCTAGCGGCATCAAGCTCCAACAGAGCAGACGAGCAGCAGACTAATAATTCTGAAAAAAACATAGCAGAGGTGGTGAGTGCATGTCCCGTTTCTGTTGACCACCACGAAGAAAATGACTCTCTCATTCATTCACTCACCCTCTCTGTCTCACACACACAGAACACTCTCTCTCACACTGTCTCATTCTCACTCACTCACTGACACATATAGTCACATGGATATGGAGTTGCTTAGAGCCAAATGCCACCTCATCTCTCCTCAGTCCACACTTCTTACCTCCCCTCACTCACTCACTCACCCACTCTCTCTCTCTCACACACACACACACACACACACACACACACACACACAGAGAGAAACACACACACACACACACACACAACCATGTACATAGTTTTATTTATAGAATGTTTGAAATGTTCTGATCTTTAAAAAAAAATAAACAGTGCTGGTTTTCCTGGCATTTTGGCAAAGACAGATGTTATCTGAAATCTTATTCTCTGTTGGGTTCCATCATGACTGTTAGTTTGTGTAGTGCTACACTTTGTGTTCTCTGCTTTCCATCTTCATTTTGGAGTAAAGAAGTGTATGCAGGGTTTAAATGGGAATGTTTTTTTTTCTCCTCTCCAAGCTTTACTTCCCTATAGATTAGCTTTACCTGCCTATCCACCATGCAGTCGGTACATTTTTTTTTTGTTTCGGATCGGATGAGGGGGGCCCCATACATACCTTCGCCTGGGGCCCCCAATTTGCTAAATCCGCCACTGCTGCTGACGTTTTCCAGCCCAAAATATGTTCAAAACCCACCAAAATGCACTTGAAACCACCCAATCTGGCAACACTGTGTAGGCACTGCTGATGGTAGTAACACACGTTTGTGCTGAACTGAACACCCAAGAGATTCTTTTAAGCTGGGAAGGGTGTCAAAACAATCCAAATCGAAGTGTTCAGAGCACAGGACGGATGTTGGTGAGGGCTCCCACTTGTCACGAGTGCGCCTGACTTGCTTCACCCACTTCGCATGCAGCTCGGCATCTCTGGGAAACTTGAATAAACTTGCCCCATCCTTGTGGGTTTTGGAGCAAAAGCCGGCAACACAACACGAAGGCATAATAACTATATATATATATATATATATATATATATATATATATATATATATATATATATATATATATATATAATGTATAATGTCTAATAAAAATACTAATAATGATAAACTGAACACCTGTCGCATCAACAACAAACTGGTAAGTTAGGAGGAAGGTTCTTTCGCTGACGTCATATAGCTCCTCCTCCTCCTTCGTCTCCTGGGTGCTGCAGCCCCGTCAAATTTGCCCAAATTTGTAAAATAGGCGCCTTCGTGAATTAATATATGGATCATTGGGAATTACTTTTTATGTTATAAAACATCGCCAAAGATGTCAAAAACATGTCATCAGCACTTTAATGAAAGGGACTTATATCCCCAAAAGAAGTCTTCAGTTAGTTGAAAGTTCTGACATTTTAAAAATGAATAAGTGTCAGTAATTCAGGCGACAGACAGCTATAAAAGCAGTAAAGAGTTTAGTCAGGCAAAGCTGGCAGACAAATCCAATGATAGGCAAAAGGCAGAGTCAAAAAAATTGTAATTGTCAGGTGAAGGACAGATAGGATAACAAAGGCAAGCTCAACAGACAACATTTAAAAACACAAAGTAAGTAAAAACCGGAATATCAGCACATTATTTTATTCACATTCACTGGATATGAGCAATTACACGCTCTGATTGGCTACTCTACTACTAGGCTATCAGCTCATATACCATGAGTAGAGAAAAACAAAATGGTGGAGTGCATCAAGTCAAATATATCACTTTATCGAGTATTTAAAATAAACAGAAATAGCTAAAAGAATATAGATTTCCCCCCACAATATCTCCTGTTCCACATTCCGGTCCAGTCGATGGTGGTAATGCACCTTTAAGTTGGTTTGCCAACCACCAAAAAAACACTAAAGAAGAAAAAAATGCCAGAATGTGTTGCTGAACTAACTGAGAATGAAACAAAAACTCTACTCGAAAACAAAACCCCCCAAAGTGAAAAAAATAATGATATTATTATCATTATAGCATTTTTCATAAATTGCTACTGTCATTTCACCAGTTTGTTTACATTCTAAGTGGAAATGATTTTATCGGATGTTTTGTATAAAATTTTTATTTATTGCATTTGCAAAAAATAAAAATGCTCTGTTTCTCAAAATCCAGTGAATGTGGATAGAATAAAACAGTTATTCCACTCAATCTCATCTATGTGCCTTGTCGACTATCAGCTCGACTCGATTTCATGGAATAACCGTTAAACAATTAGAAGGCTTAGTAAAATTCAGGCAAGGATGGACTGAGCATTCAAGTCTGCATGGGTTTCCTCTGGGTGCTCCGGTTTCCCCCACAGTCCAAAGACATGCAGGTTAGGTTAATTGGTGACTCTAAATTGGCCGTAGGTGTGAATGTGAGTGTGAATGGTTGTTTGTCGCTATGTGTCAGCAGGGGCGTCGTAGTGGGGGGAAAAGGGGGACTGAGTTACCAGGGCCCCAAGTGGGGGGAGGGCCCTTGAGGAGTCTGTAATTTTATTTTCCTTTAAAATATCAATACCATTTAAAGATCACAATATATGTTGCTAACTAATGTAAATGTAATGTTTTGAGTAAATAAATCGTTTGATTAATGGATTGAATCGTTTGTCCTAGCCTACATATAGTGTCTGGGGACAGGCCCCCCACCCTTTGCACGAAATGGTTTAGTCCACTTTCACCGGGCTTTTTAACTAAGCGCATTTAACGTAGCATTCATTCTGCTGAAGCAGCACTGCACGTTGTAGGTTATCTGTGCTATGGAAGATGATGCACAAGAAAACAAAATCCGGTTTTTAGAAACGAAAAGAGAGGCAGGAAAGAGACAAGAAAAGAAATGAGGGAAAGCAACTGCTCACAAACTTCTTTCCCAAGAAAGGTGAGCCCAAGTGTGAAAGCAAATAGCCTACATTAAATGAACACCCGTGGTTATAAATGCTTCAATACCATCACGATTGTCAGTGCTAAAAACTGCACAACACAAAATTAGAAATAACATGATGCCTTTTCTCTGCATTGCAATAGTATACTAATCGAAAATTAAATTATATTGGGCCATAACATAATTAGGCTAATAGCTGGGGTATAAATTCCAGTGTTTAGCACTTTGTGGAAGCCTGTTTTCTTTTTGCCCTTTTTAAAATGAAAAATGACAAGAGAGTCAAGTTTTGTTTACCTTTCATTCTAAAAGGAAGTATTTTGTTAATGTAGAAATCTGGAAATGGCATTTCTTTTATGTAATAAATAAGCTACTTGATAAAAATCTGTTCTCTTCAGCCCAATGCAAAGGTGCTCAATTTTCATGCAGGCCTATTATGTTTGGTGACCTTTGGTGGCATTTACTGTTACAACTTTTAATCATTCTGCAAATAAAACAAAGATTCAGTGACGTGTGATTAGGGGTTTTTATTCATTTAAGAGTTGTTAGATTAATGTGTGGCTATGTAACTGACTGGACTGGTAGTACGCCCTTGTTGTTAGATACTTTCAGCATTGTTAACTGGTGAGCTTTTTTTTTTTTTGGGGGGGGCCCATGGCAACTGCTTGTGCATAGGGCCCAGAATTTGGTGCAACGTCCCTGTGTGTCAGCCCTGTGATGACCTGGCGACTTGTCCAGGGTGTACCCCACCTCTCGCCCATAGTCAGCTGGGATAGGCTCCAGCTTGCCTGCGACCCTGTACAGGATAAGCAGTTACAGATAATGGATGGATGGATAGGCAATACTTTATCATGCTGTAACTTCTGTCTGCTGTCATTAACTATTAGACTGAAAGAGATGAATCATGTCAGGCCAAGGTTAAAAAAAAGAAACCCTTGAGGAGTAGAAGTAAGAACTTGTACTGGAAAGAAGAGGCAGATTTCTATCAGCACTTCAGTTTTAAGTAAGACCATCTCAGTCTTATTTGAATGAGTATGTAAAGACAAATGTACTTTTAACACATTATATGTATTTCTGCCCCATTTTTTTCCCTGTGGCTCATAATTGAAAGACAAACATTACATGTAGTGCACTATGTAGGATAATGTAATAACCTAGGGTATACAACACTACTCCTGGAGGACCATGCTTCATAGCATTTATTGTTTTTCAAATAATATGAGTAGCCAATGATTTGCCAAAAAGATAAGTGAAAGATGCCTGTTGAAGATCACAAAGAAATCCGCATATTTTCCCCACTTAAATAATGTAAATGAAACTTAATCTGCTGAAAGTATACATCGATATATAATATTTTTGATATTACAACTTTCTATTGTCTAAAATGTCTTAAAAGAAGCAAATGAGACAATAAATCATCAAATATGTGCTAACTTAAATAACCCATAACATTCAGCATTTGTTTAACATTCAGGGAAGTCATGGCCTAATGGTTCGAGAAGCAGCTTTGGAACCAAAAGGTCACTAGTTTGATTCCCTGGACCAGCAGGAATGGCTGAAGTGCCCTTGAGCAAAGCACCAAACCCCGAACTGCTCCCCAGGCTGCTCTGGGTATGTTGTACGTCGCTCTGGATAAGAGCGTCTGCTAAATGCCATTAATGTAATGTTTAGTTAATTTTGCTGCATTTTATCGATAAAATGCTAAATCAACTTAAAATTTTAAATGCAGTCTATGTCAAAGTGTGTATTATTTTGTATAGTGCCTCCTAGGAAAGCTGAAAAATATCTGGTATAAAGAAAAACAATCCATCTTGAGAAAGCAGACAATAAGGCCCAATCCCAATTCTAATTTCTACCCCTACCCCTCCGCCTTCCCCTCCGCCTTCCCCTTGGCCGTTCCCCTTGAAACTGAGCTACAAGGGATAGGGCTTGAAATTCAACCCTTACGTATTGGGATAGCCCTTCAACGATCGCATACGTCATCGCGTACCTCCGTCAGCGTTTACGTTAGCAAAACGCGACCAAATGCGTCATTGGCTGCGACCAGCCGCTACAGTCAGAGGCAGAAATCTCTGCTGGCAGGGTGTGATTTGTTAACTAACACCACTGAATGGGATATCTTTGGCGCTTCGTGCACCACATCCGACAGAATGAGGTGTCAGAACACTCATGTAAACAAAAGCGAGAATAACAGAACAAAACGTACGCAGTAAAGCAACCGAAAACAATACTCACTCCCAAAGCTTTTTAGCAGCAGCTTGGATTTCAGAAATCGCTGCTCATTCTCAGCTCGAAAGCGAATCAAGCGGCGTGTTTCCTCTGGATAACAACTTAAAACACGTAAATAATGGAGAAAATACATTTATGACAATCTTTCGCCGCGGGAACCGCCATCTTTCTGAAATCCGCATGAAATCTTGCTGAAATCCGCATGGCATTGTGGGAAATCACTCAAACCCCTTCGTTCGGAGTCAGCTCCAGGAAAATCTCCGTTTGGAGGGGTACAGAAGCCCTCCCCCTTCCCCTACCCCTCCGCGTTAACTGGGATTGGGATACCCCTACCCCTTCACGTGAACGCGCAAAATGGAGGGGAAGGGCCAAGGGGTTGGTCCAAGGGGTGAAATGGGATTCGGCCTAAATCTAATGCCAGTAAACAGCATGAATCAACACATCTAAAGAAATGTCAATATATGGAGTGCATAGCATTATGTACAGGAAATGTAAAGATATTTAAATGGAGAGATTTTAAACATCTGTTGAACTCCTGACTTCTAACAGCAGAAATCTTCTTACAGCTTAATGCCAATAAGACAGAGGTTTTGACTGTTGCCCTAGATAATTTTGCTCCCATAGTGTATGAGGCCTCTTTCCTGTGACCCACACTAAACTGTGTAATTTAGGGGTTATTTTTTATCAATCCTTATCTTTGGACACATGTTAAGCAGCTGACCAGATCCTGTTTTTTCCACCTAAGAAACATGAAAAAATTCAGCTCTGTAGTGTCAAATGCAGAGCTGGAGATGCTTATACATGCTGTTATTTCATCTCATATCGACTAATGCACTTTTTTTTCCTGACTTAATAAATCTGCCCTTGATCTTCTGCAGTCAATTCAGAATGCTGCTGCAAGATCACTCACTAGGCCAAACAGATGGTCTCACATCACCCGCCTACTGAAATCTCTTCATTGTCTTCCTATTGCGTTTAAGGTCCAGTTTAAAATTCTCACTGTTGTTTACAGAGCATTGCACAGTCAGAATCCTGCATATGTGGCTGATCTACTTCATCCTCACTCATCTACTCACTCACTCAGGTCAAATATGGTGGTGCTTGAAAGTTTGTGAACCCTTTAGAATTTTCTATATTTCTACATAAATATGACCTAAAACATCATCAGATTTTCACACAAGTCCTAAAAGTAGATAAAGAGAACCCAGTTAAACAAACGAGACAAAAATATTATACTTGGTCATTTATTTATTGAGGAAAATGATCCAGTATTACATATCTGTGAGTGGCAAAAGTATATGAACCTTTGCTTTCAGTATCTGGTGTGACCCCCTTGTGCAGCAATAACTGCAACTAAACATTTCCGGTAACTGTTGATCAGTCCTGCACACCAGCTTGGAGGAATAGGCCATTTGCACAAATTGGTCACACATCAATTTTCCCCATAGCAACAAGCCCATGGTGGGCAAGCTAACTTGACATTCCTTGACAACCATAAGAGTTTGACTGGCGATGCGAAGCAATCCATTTCTATAATAGCTGTTTTTACCTTTTCTACTGTCTTTTTTTACCCGAATTTTCATGTGTACTTGGAAAAGGTTTGTGGTTTTAACTTCTGTCGTAAGTTAAAGCAAATCATTGGCCATATTTATTTTCAAGAATCTTCACACATTAAGTGAATGATAAAGGTAGAAAAGGAGAAATTATAAGTTATAAACATACCTGAGAAATCCGCCATTTCACATGTGAATTTCTTTCGGTGGCGACCACCTTGAGTCCAAAAAACTCTTTTACGGCCAATGATTTGCTTTAACTTATGAGAGAAGTTAAAACCACAAACTTTTTCCAAGTACACACGAAAATTCGGGTAAAAAAAAAAAGACAGTAGAAAAGGTAAAAACAGCTATTATAGAAATGGATTGCTTTGCATCGCCAGTCAAACTCTTATGGTTGTTAAGGAATGTCAAGTTAGCTTGCCCACCACAGGCTTGTTGCTATGGGGAAAATTGACACGTGACCAATTCCTGCAAATGGCCTATTTTAACCCATTCCTCTGTACAGAACAGCTTCAACTCTGGGATGTTGGTGGGTTTCCTCACATGAACTGCTCGCTTCAGGTCCTTCCACAACATTTCGATTGGATTAAGGTCAGGACTTTGACTTGGCCATTCCAAAACATTAACTTTATTCTTCTTTAACCATTCTTTGGTAGAACGACTTATGTGCTGTCAGGGTTTTGGTTGAGATGGGGATGGAACATCTTAAACCTCAAGGCCACCCTCGGAATGAGACAGAGATTCAGGACAGAGATGCAGAGAATTAGCATTTTCAAAAAGTCAGTCTTTACTGAGAGCACCAGATCAAAAATCAAAATAAAACTTTAGCATGTATACTCCGGATCCAGAAGGTCAGTCATAAAAATGCACAAAAAATGAGAACCCAAAAATGGCAAAACAGTACTTGGCACAAAAGTTCAAGGTTCAAAAATCACTTATAATCAGCAGTTCAAGGAAACTAAAGATCAAGTCCCAGGTTACAAAATCCAACGGAAAAATCACAGGCTCCTCAGTGTCCAAAAAATAAGTCAGAGTTCAAAATAAATATCCACTTGAGAAAATCAAAAGCAAAACATCCTCTTCTTAGAAAACAGAGGCAGTGGTCAAAAGGCAGTTCAGAACAGTGGAGCAAAACAGCTATAGTGAAAAACCCAGGACAAGTACTCACATGGTGGCTCACAGGAGAACTCAGCAAAGTGGAAAGAAAACAAACTCATATATATAGGCCAACCAATCAACTACTTGCCATCAATGATTTGCTTAGCCAATAGCATGAAGACAAGTGTAACCCAAGAAAAACAAAAGAAAATATAATGCTGAATAGTGGTATCTAGTGGCCAAGTAGATGAACAGCAGGCTCAAAAGTCCACAGAACCTGACAGAACCTCCCCCCTAAGATCGTCTCCTGACGATCCCAGGCCGATCAGGATGCAAGCGATGGAAGTCTCTGATCAAGGAGCGGTCAAGTATGTCTCTGGACAGCACCCAGGAGCGCTCCTCCGGCCCATACCCCTCCCAGTCCACCAGATACTGAAGAGACCCACGGACACGGCGGGAATCCAGGAGCCGGTTGACCGTGTACGTGGCCTGGCCATCGATGAGCTGAGGAGGAGGCGGTGGCCGAGGAGCCGGAGACAGCGGTGAGGTGACCACTGGGCGGAGACAGGAGACATGGAAGGTCAGGTGGACCCTCATGGAGCGGGGCAGCTGTAGAGTGTAGGCCACAGGGTTGACCCGGTGGAGCACCTTGAAGGGACCAACGAACCGCAGCGCCAGCTTCCGGTTCTCCACCCTCAGAGGAAGATCCCGAGCCAAGAGCCAGACCCTCTGGCCAGGTCGGAAGGTGACCACCCTCCGACGGTGATTGGACTGCTGCTGCATCTCAAGGCGGCTTCAAGGTCTTGATTCAGTCTCTCTGTCTGCCCATTAGACTGGGGATGGAAGCCAGACGAGAGGCTCGCAGTCACCCCGATTAGCTTGCAGAAGGCTCGCCAGAAGCAGGAGGTAAACTGGGGTCCACAGTCTGAAACGACATCTTGGGGAAGACCAAAGACTCGGAACACATGGTCGCATATTAGTCTGGCCGTTTCAGAGGCAGAGGGAAATTTGGGCAAAGGCAAGAAGTGGCAGGCTTTAGAGAATCTATCAATAATAATGAGAATGGTGGTGTTACCTTCAGAGGTAGGCAGACTAGTGATAAAGTCAAGAGAGATGTGCGACCATGGTCTGCGAGGAATGGGCAAGGGGTGGAGCAGGCCCTGGGCCCTCTGGCATGAATCCTTTCCCTGGATGCAGTTGGGACAGCTGGCCACGAAGATCTGCACATCCTCCTTCATATCTGGCCACCAGAAACGTCGCTGAAGGAACTCCAGTGTTCGAGATGACCCAGGATGGACTGCCAGTTGGGAGGAGTGACCCCACTGGAGAACCTGACCACGTACAGACCTGGGAACAAACAAGAGACCTGCAGGAACATTATCAGGGCCAGGGTCATTGCGCAGTGCTTGCTGAACTATAGATGTGATGCCCCAGCGGACTGGTGCAATGAGCCGAGAACTTGGGATGATTGTCTCAGGGGGGCTCTCTAGACTGCCTGGTTGGAATTGGCGTGAAAGTGCATCAGGTTTGAGGTTCTTAGAGCCTGGTCTGTAGGAGAGCGTGAAGTCGAATCTGTTGAAGAAGAGAGCCCATCTTGCCTGGCGAGGGTTTAGCCGCTTAGCCTGCTGGATATATTGCAGATTCTTATGGTCAGTCCACACTAGGAAGGGATGATGAGCCCCCTCTAGCCACTGTCTCCACTCTTCTAATGCCAGCTTAACTGCCAGGAGTTCCCGGTTGCCAATGTCATAGTTCTCCTCTGACTGAGACAATTTGCAAGAGAAAAAGGCACAAGGGTGGACCTTGCCGTCAGAGGATCTCTGGGATAAGACTGCTCCAACCCCTACATTCGAGGCATCCACCTCCACAATGAATGGTCGAGTGGGGTCAGGATGATGGAGGATGGGAGCGGAGGTGAAGCGCTGTTTGAGAGCCCTGAATGCCTGGCCAGCCTCCAGAGTCCATGAGAAGGGGGAGTGGCATTTTCGAGTGAGCGCAGAGATGGGGGCAGCAATGGAGCTGAAGTTACAGATGAACCTCCGGTAGAAATTTGCAAAGCCCAAGAATCTCTGTGTCTCCTTGATTGTGTTGGGAACCAGCCAATTCTGTACTGCTTTCACCTTCTTAGGGTCCATGAGAATCCTCTCCTCAGAGATGACATAGCCAAGAAAGGACACCTTGGGAACATGAAATTCACATTTCTCAGTTTTAACAAAAAGGTTGTTCTTGAGGAGGCGACTGAGAACCTGTCGGACCTGCTGGATGTGCTCAGAGGGGGTCTTAGAAAAAAATCAAAATATCATCTAAATAAACAAAAACAAATCTGTTCAGCATGTCACGAAGGACATTGTTAATAAGGGCCTGGAACACAGCAGGGGCGTTTGTGAGCCCAAAGGGCATGACCTGGTATTCATAGTGGCCAGTTGGGGTGTTAAATGCAGTCTTCCACTCATCTCCTTCACGAATTTGGACCAGATGGTAGGCGTTGCGAAGGTCCAATTTGGTGAAGATGGTGGCGTTTTGCAGGAGTTCGAAAACTGATGACATTAGTGGCAGGGGGTAGTGGTTACAGATAGTAATCTTGTTGAGTCCTCTGTAATCGATGCAAGGCCTCAGGCCTCCATCCTTCTTGCCCACAAAGAAGAAGCCAGCTCCGGCTGGAGAAGAGGAGGGTCGAATGAAGCCTGAGGACAGTGACTCCTTGATATACTGTTCCATGGCTAGGCGTTCTGGCGCAGAGTGAGAAGATACGACCCCTAGGTGGACAGGTGCCGGGCAGCAGGTCAATGGCACAATCATAGGGTCTGTGAGGTGGTAGGGACACTGCTTTTCCTTTGCAGAACACTTCTCTCAAGTCATGATACTCGGGAGGCACTCGGGACAACTCGGGAGGGGCTTGGGACAACTCGGGAGGCTTGAGAAACTCGGGACAGGTACTTGAGACAAGACAGCTGGCATGGCAGGTAGGGCCCCACTGGAGGATCGTGCGTGAGCCCCAGTCTAGATGAGGGTTGTGGCGAGTCAGCCAGGGGAATCCAAGGACTATGGGAAATTCTGGGGACTGGATTACATGGAATGACAGTTCCTCCTGGTGACTGTTGATCCATACATGAACGGTAGAGGTCACTAGATCTACAAGACCCCCACCCAAAGGTCGTCCATCTAAGGCAGTCACTGACAGAGGGGGGTCAAGGCCAGATGTGGGAATCCCCAGACGTTGTGCTAGAGAGAGGTCCATGAAATTGCCGGCAGCACCAGAGTCAATGAAGGCCTGGAGAGAGTGCGGCTGGTGATCCCAGGAGAGAGTTACAGGAACGAAGAAGCCGGTGAACGGGAGATCAGGAGATGATGTCACCCCCGTCACAGATCTCCTGGGGCTGGACGGGGTTTGGCCTTTTCCCAGGAGTTCTGGGCAGGTGCTGCGAAAATGTCCAGGCTTTCCGCAGTAAATGCAGCAACGCTCCCTCATTCACCTATCATGTTCTGCCTGAGACAGTCGAGTTCCCCCCAGCTGCCTGGACTCCGGTCTTCCGTCAGAGGAGTCGACTGCTGGGCTGCTACGGACTGGAACTGCTTGGTAAACGGAGCTGTTCGGGGCTTTGTTTCGTTCCTGCAGCTGATTGCCCAGCCGGATGACTCGAGAGATCAACGACTCGAGGTCTTCAGCCTCCTCCCACGAAGATAGCCCATCCTTGATGTGGTCAGCCAATCCACTGTAGAGGGTAGCGAGCAAGGCCTGCTCCCCCCAGCCGCTCTCCGCTGCTAGGGTGCGGAACTGAATGGCATAGTCCGCTGCCGACTGACGGCCCTGGCGAAGTTGGAGAAGTTTGTTGGCTGCGGTGCGACCGCTGACTTCTGGGGAGAAGACCTTCAACATCTCCTTGGAGAAGGACAGGAAGGAAGCGCAAACAGGGCTGTTGCTTTCATAGAGGGCTGTGGCCCAGGCCAGGGCTCTTCCAGTCAAGAGTGTGATGACGTAGGCCACTCGGGAATGCTCGGTAGGGTAGGCAGCAGGCTGGAGGTCGAAGGACAGACGGCATTGAGTTAGAAAGCCCCTGCAACCTTTAGGGTCTCCACTGTACCTCTCTGGGGCAGGCAGGCGGGGCTCACGGCTGTGCACAGGAAGAGACGCTGTTGGCTCATTGGAAGATGTGGCTGTAAGGGCTGGAGAGGCTGAAGGGGCAGGTTGTGTAGGTTGACGAAGTTGGAGGACCTGGTGGATCTTGGTCAGCACACCAGCTTGTCTTCCCATTTCCGCCCCCCGCTGGGCTAAGACCTCTTCATGACGGCGCACGGTTTGCTCTCGCCTGGTGACGGCTGCTACCAGGTGCTGGAGGGTGAGTGCCGGGTCGTATGCGGGGGCAGTTGCAGGTAAGGGGTCAGGCACTGGCACAGAATCGGATTCGGGAAGTGGTATATCCTCTGCTCCATCCATTGTTGGCTGAGTTCTTCTGTCAGGGTTTTGGTTGAGATGGGGATGGAACATCTTAAACCTCAAGGCCACCCTCGGAATGAGACAGAGGTTCAGGACAGAGATGCAGAGAATTAGCGTTTTCAAAAAGTAAGTCTTTACTGAGAGCACCAGATCAAAAATCAAAATAAAACTTTAGCATGTATACTCCGGATCCAGAAGGTCAGTCATAAAAAATGCACAAAAAATGAGAACCCAAAAATGGCAAAACAGTACTTGGCACAAAAGTTCAAGGTTCAAAAATCACTTATAATCAGCAGTTCAAGGAAACTAAAGATCAAGTCCCAGGTTACAAAATCCAACGGAAAAATCACAGGCTCCTAATGCCGCTTTTCCACTACAAACGCGGCTGAGTCGGGCTGAGCCGTGCCGTGCTGTGTTGGGCTGAGTCGAGCTGAGCGGGGCTGTTGGCATTGCATTTCGACTACAACCGCGCTGAATCGTGCTGGCTGGAAGTGGGTGGACACATTGGGTGGAGTTAGCGAAAGTGGGTGGATGTTATGTGATGTCGTTAAGCAGCGCAAACAGTGACATCAGTGAGCTTTTAAGCGGTAGTCTCACGACCTGAATAGTAAACAATAAACATGGAGGACATGGAGTCGTTAGTGTTGCTGGTCTTGGTGCTGTGGCTTGTTGTCACCGACAACGCCAACAGATACTGGCAAGAGCGTATAGATGAGGCGAGGCGCATAAGGCTTCATAATTCTCATAATTCGTAATTCTCCTTCTTCCGGGTTTACGGTGTTTACAGATCCCAGCGTGCTCGCGGGGCGTGTGTGGGCATGTGAGGACACTCCTCCTCACCAATCAGTGCACAGGGGAGTGTCTCCTCACGCCCCCAGCCTCACTCGGCACGGTTTGGCTCACTTCAGCCCCACTCCAAAACGGTGCGAGTTTTAGGGGCTAAGCAGGGCTGAAGCGAGCTGAGTCGTGCTGTTTTTTGATAGTCGAAACGCGAGCCGTGTCGGGCTGAAGTGAGCTGAAGCAAGCTGAAGTGAGCTGAAAAAGGGTAGTGGAAAAGGGCCATATATGTCCAAAAAATAAGTCAGAGTTCAAAATAAATATCCACTCGAGAAAATCAAAAGCAAAACATCCTCTTCTGAGAAAACAGAGGCAGTGGTCAAAAGGCAGTTCAGAACAGTGGAGCAAAACAGCTATAGTGAAAAACCCAGGACAAGTACTCACATGGTGGCTCACAGGAGAACTCAGCAAAGTGGAAAGAAAACAAACTCATATATATAGGCCAACCAATCAACTACTTGCCATCAATGATTTGCTTAGCCAATAGCATGAAGACAAGTGTAACCCAAGAAAAACAAAAGAAAATATAATGCTGAATAGTGGCATCTAGTGGCCAAGTAGATGAACAGCAGGCTGAAAAGTCCACAGAACCTGACAATGTGCTTAGGGTCGTTGGCTTGCTGCATGACCCACCTTCTCTTGAGATTCAGTTCATAGACAGATGTCCTGGCATTTTCCTTTAGAATTCTCTGGTATAATTCAGAATTCATTGTTCCATCAAGCCATCCTAGCCCAGATGCAGCAAAACAGGCCCAAACCATGATACTACCACCACCATGTTTCACAGATGGGATAAGGTTCTTATGCTGGAATGCAGTGTTTTCCTTTCTCCAAACATAATGCTTCTCATTTAAACCAAAAAGTTCTATTTTGGTTTCATCTGTCCACAAAAACATTTTTTCAATAGCCTTCTAGCTTGTCTATGTGATCTTTAGCAAACTGCAGACGAGCAGCAATGTCCTTTTTGGAGAGCAGTGGCTTTCTCCTTGCAACCCTGCCATCCACACTATTGTTGTTCAGTGTTCTCCTGATGGTGGACTCATGAACATTAGCCAATGTGAGAGAGGCCTTCAGTTGCTTAGAAGTTACCCTGGGGTTCTTTGTGACCTTGCCGACTATTACACAGCTTGCTCTTGGAGTGCTCTTTGTTGGTCGACCACTCCTGGGGAGGGTAACAATGGTCTTGAATTTTCTCCATTTGTAAACAATCTGTCTGACTGTGGATTGGTGGAGTCCAAACTCTTTAGAGATGGTTTTGTAACCTTTTCCAGCCTGATGAGCATCAACAATGCTTTTTCTGAGGTCCTCAGAAATCTTCTTTTTTGTGCCATGATACAATTCCACAAACGTGTTGTGAAGATCAGACTTTGATAGATCCCTGTTCTTTAAATAAAACTGGGTGCCCACTCACACCTGATTGTCATCCCACTGATGGAAAACACATGACTCTAATTTCACCTTCAAACTAACTGATAATCCTAGAGGGTCACATACTTTTGCCACTCACAGATATGTAATATTGGATCATTTTCCTCAATAAATAAATGACCAAGTATAATATTTTTGTCTCATTTGTTTAACTGGGTTCTCTTTATCTACTTTTAGGACTTGTGTGAAAATCTGATGATGTTTTAGGTCATATTTATACAGAAATATAGAAAATTCTAAAGGCTTCACAAACTTTCAAGCACCACTGTAGGCTAATTCTGTCCCTCGTACCCGTTTTGAAGACCCAGGGTGATCAGCTTTTGATGCTGTAGCACCTAAACTGTTGAATGATCTGCCTGCACTTCTAAGGCCCTGTCCACATGGCAACGGATTCAGGTGACTCCAATACAATTGCTTATCGTTTAGGATGCTCCACACGACAACGGCAACGAGATGTTATTTAAAAATATATCGCGTCCAAATGGGCAACGATCAGTAAAATATCAGGTCCATATGGCAACGCAACGCTTGCTGAAAACGATGCAATACACATGCCACACCTCTAGGGGCACTGTAAGATGGTCCCTTCGGAGACACCAGAACAATAGAAGAAGTAAGGACGCATGCGCATAAACTATTATGCGCGAGACTTCATATTAGCCACAAAGTCAGGAAAATCTGTTCGTAAAATTACATTATAATGACCAAATACAATGAAAAGTATTTTTCCAGTCACACCTGTGAAAGGTAATCCCATGTGATCTCGTTTGGACGGCAAACCTGTTGGTACAGTTAAACGCAGCTAATCTTAATTCTCCGCTTTGACCTATCCAATATGGCGGCGAGGATGACGTATGATTCTACGCGGAAGGCGGCGTCTTTAATGGTCCGGAATAAATTGAATGCTACACGTTGATGGATTAATTTGTTGTTTCTCACCTGTGAAAGGTAATCCCATGTGATCTCGTTCGGACGGTAAACCTGTTGGTACAGTTAAACGCAGCACATGAATCTTTATTCTCCGCTTTGACCTATCCAATATGGCGGCGAGGATGACGTATGATTCTACATGGAAGGCGGCGTCTTTAATGGTCCGGAATAAATTGAATGCTACACGTTGATGGATTAATTTGCTCTTCTACGCCCTTTTTGAGGAATGTATTGTAGGACTTAAACCAACATCTGAAGAGGTGAGATCGCTCCTTTTTTTCCCTATTTTTGCTGGTGGGATTGACTCTGCCCTAAGGGCAGAGTCTCTCTCTCTCTCTCTCTCTCTCTCTCTCTCTCACTTTGCACCATTACACAATAAATATTCACAGTGAAAATATTTTGTAAGCGCATTTCATGAACCAAGTTATAGGATTTGTTGACAACTTGCATCGCGTTCGTTACACTTCTACCCGGTGTGAAGCACTCACAGTCATGTGGTTGTGACGTCATCGTAAACAAATCCGTTCTACTCATCCAGACGACTTCACAACGGCAACGTTGCCAGATCTTTCCACTCTGGAACCCGTTCTCAAAAAGATTGCATTTTGGGCACCCAAAACGCCGGTGCCGTGTGGACGCCAGGCCTAAACGATAAGCAATTGTATCGGAGTCACCTGAATCCGTTGCCGTGTGGACAGGGCCTTAGAAGACAGAAAACGAGAGTTCTCAAGATCAATGTTGAACGGTCCTTAATGCCTCGCTGTCTGAGGAGGGTCTGGCTGCAGACTGGAGCTCCACTCTTGACAGGAAACATGTGACCTCCTCACCTTAACCCTAAGTCACATGTCTCCTGTCAACAGAGCTCCAGCCTGCAGTCAGTCTCTCTTGTTGTTGTCGTGTATGACATCCCTTTGATTGGCTAACAGAACCTGTGTGTAGATGATAATTAAAAAATGTTAGCCAATCAGATTAGAACTATTTACATACAACCCCGATTCCAAAAAAGTTGGGACAAAGTACAAATT
Source organism: Neoarius graeffei (assembly GCF_027579695.1). Taxonomy (NCBI): domain Eukaryota; kingdom Metazoa; phylum Chordata; class Actinopteri; order Siluriformes; family Ariidae; genus Neoarius; species Neoarius graeffei. Next base: position 42,126,466 of record NC_083588.1, read on the forward strand.
GTAAATAAAAACGGAATGCAATAATCTACAAATCTCAAAAACTGATATTGTATTCACAATAGAACATAGACAACATATCAAATGTCAAAAGTGAGACGTTTTGAAATTTCATGCCAAATATTGGCTCATTTGAAATTTCATGACAGCAACACATCTCAAAAAAGTTGGGACAGGGGCAATAAGAGGCTGGAAAAGATAAGGGTACAAAAAAGGAACAGCTGGAGGACCAAATTGCAACTCATTAGGTCAATTGGCAATAGGTCATTAACATGACTGGGTATAAAAAGAACATCTTGGAGTGGCAGCGGCTCTCAGAAGTAAAGATGAGAAGAGGATCACCAATCCCCCTAATTCTGCGCCGACAAATAGTGGAGCAATATCAGAAAGGAGTTCGACAGTGTAAAATTGCAAAGAGTTTGAACATATCATCATCTACAGCGCATAATATCATCAAAAGATTCAGAGAATCTGGAAGAATCTCTGTGCGTAAGGGTCAAGGCTGGAAAACCATACTGGGTGCCCGTGATCTTCTTGCCCTTAGACGGCACTGCATCACATACAGGCATGCTTCTGTATTGGAAATCACAAAATGGGCTCAGGAAAATTTCCAGAGAACATTATCTGTGAACACAATTCACCATGCCAGCCGCCGTTGCCAGCTAAAACTCTATAGTTCAAAGAAGAAGCCGTATCTAAACATGATCCAGAAGCGCAGACGTCTTCTCCGGGCCAAGGCTCATTTAAAATGGACTGTGGCAAAGTGGAAAACTGTACTGTGATCAGACGAATCAAAATTTGAAGTTCTTTATGGAAATCAGGGATGCCGTGTCATTCAGACTAAAGAGGAGAAGGATGACCCAAGTTGTTATCAGCGCTCAGTTCAGAAACCTGCATCTCTGATGGTATGGGGTTGCATTAGTGCGTGTGGCATGGGCAGCTTACACATCTGGAAAGACACCATCAATGCTGAAAGGTATATCCAGGTTCTAGAGCAACATATGCTCCCATCCAGACGACGTCTCTTTCGGGGAAGACCTTGCATTTTCCAACATGACAATGCCAAACCACATACTGCATCAATTACAGCATCATGGCTGCGTAGAAGAAGGGTCCGGGTACTGAACTGGCCAGTCTGCAGTCCAGATCTTTCACCCATAGAAAACATTTGGCGCATCATAAAACGGAAGATACGACAAAAAAGACCTAAGACAGTTGAGCAACTAGAATCCTACATTAAACAAGAATGGGTTAACATTCCTATCCCTAACCTTGAGCAACTTGTCTCCTCAGTCCCCAGACGTTTACAGACTGTTGTAAAGAGAAAAGGGGATGTCTCACAGTGGTAAACATGGCCTTGTCCCAACTTTTTTGAGATGTGTTTGTGGGTGCAATCAGTTAATTATTGAAATTAAGTGATCAATCTCATTAAATCAGTCTCATTAAATTTTGAAGGTTAATAATTAAAATGAATCAATCCCATTGAATCGTTTACTTTGACTCATTTGAATTGAATCATACCATAGAATCAGTCTCATTTGAAGTGAATCATTTAGTGAATCATTTTGTGAATCGTTCAATGAATCATTCAATGAATCATTTAGTGAATCATTCCATTAATCCTGGATACATTACCAAACAGCTAAATTATGGTATATTTCCAAATTATTACGATCACTTACCATATTACATAACTTATATGCACCTTTTTGAATTCTTTGAGAGATTGGGGGACTTCAGAAATATTGTTCACACCAACAAGATGAATACACACAGCTTTGATAATAAATGAATTTATTATACAAAGATAAAAATGGATAATCAATATATACAAATATGATATGGTGTGTGTGTATGGCCTAGCTTGTCGCTAGCTAAAACCAAGGAATGTTATCTAAATAGAACAAAGGATTAGCTCTGTTGCTAATGTATGCTTGTATGTGTGTGTGTGTGAAGGACTTGACCATGTGTTTAGCCTCGTGTAGCTAACTACACGTGGTGGAGGCCTAGATTAGCCTTGTGTTGCTAGTGGGTGTTTGTGAAAGGCCCTATGGCCTAGCTAAAGTGTGTTTGTTAGGCCTGGTGAGGCCTACTGGTAGGCCTTGATTAGCTTTGTGTTGCTAAGCAGACAAAGGGAAGCTGTAGTTAACCCACTAGCTCATAACCATACTGAATCCACTGAAATCTTGATGAGATCAAGAGGTATAATAATGAAATTAAAATGTTAGTAAAAATAAGAGAGAGAGAGAGAAGCATGCACAGCCTATTAAAACAAATTGAGATTAAACAAACAGAACAATTCAATTTGACACGCTGCGTGTCTAATAGTGTAATGAATAAACCTGGGTTTAAATTCACACTATTTCAAATAAAAGCAAACTCCTAAGACTATCTTAATTATGCCCAAATGCCAAAATCTTACTTAATCCTGCCTTTAGCAAGATATGAAGATGTTCGCCATTGCAGAGCTTCGCTGTTCATGAAGCACGTGAGCCGCCCGTGTAGAAAGTGCAGAGTCTTCTTGGGTCCGGCGGAGCACTTGGGTGGTTCCCGTGGAAAGCAGAGGATTCTTGGTCCGAACTTCAGCGTTCATGAGGAAAGGTCTCTGATCAGAATAAGATGCACAACGCTTTTGAGTTAAAAAGGATTCAATCGCTTCTTAACTTTTAACTGCCTGGGCTGCAGTCGTGACGTCACTTCTAATACGAATAAACCGGTTGTAACTCAGGTTGAGTTTAAAGATCGCGCTATTCTGGACTTTTACCTTGGCCAGTGGTTAGGCACAGAACGTGCTGGATGGTGAATCTTGCAAGAAAGAAGTGTTTTCGGGTTTGAGAGCATCTCTTTATGCGTCTAGACTCCTCGGAAACCGGACGTGAGAGACAAAGAGCGGAACTTCCGCCCGGACTTATGCGCGCATGGCGGACTGACGTAGATGATCCCGCCCACGCGTGACGTAGGTCACGCGGCAGAGGACTGGGAATTGTAGTTCTTAGAGACAAAATGGCGGCATGATACCTACATGTTGTTGTCATGAAATTTAAAATCACCTAATTTTTCTCTTTAAATGATACATTTTCTCAGTTTAAACATTTGCTATGTCATCTATGTTCTATTCTGAATAAAATATGGAATTTTGAAACTTCCACATCATTGCATTCCGTTTTTATTTACAATTTGTACTTTTGTCCCAACTTTTTTGGAATTGGGGTTGTACATAAGTTTAAAGGCACAGCCGCAAAATCAGCCCGTCATCATGATTGGGGTTTCATACCATGCTAAAACAGCATGAGAAAAAGATCAAAGGCATTTTTTCCCAATAAAAACAACTCACAAATTTTACAAAAGAATTTCAGGGAATAATATAAAAATCAAAAAGTGTATGCATGTCCCTTTTAAGATAATTTTATAATTCCAGCTACTTTACTGAAAGTTTCGTGCAAATGCATCACAAAAGAAAAGTCTTTAATCTGGGAGTCTCCTCTCAACGTTCACCAAAAAACAATGACTCGATCACACTGACACAGAATTGTTTTGCTCCGGTCTTCATGTTGCTGTTTTTATGATGACATCCAGATGCTTGTGTACATCTGAAACAAATATCCCCAAACTATATGTAATATTTATTTAGCTTGTGTGCCCCATCACATCCATAAAGTTGGGTAAGATACCTGACCAAGCTAACTGACCTAACAACAGCTAACTGTCTGAAGCGAGGGAGTTTATTATTTCCCCAATATTATGGTTAATTCAGATAATGTGGCTGAGAAAACTATGTATGTCAAACAGGGGCGATTTCTCAGCGACAACAAGGGAAGCCGAACTTCCCCTAAAATTCTCTCCCCAAACTGCGGCATCTACGACGTTGAATTCTCATTAAAACAATAACTTGCATAACATAATATATGCCCAAGATTGTATTTACGTTCATAACTATCCCTATGTCATCCTGTAACTTATTTGAGTGATGTCTGACGAACTTGCAGTTCGCTACGAGAATCACCTTTGCTGCCAGGCTGTAACCTTTCTTATTTCAATGGGCTCTATGGACTGGCAGCCGGGTATCCGTTGCAGTCTACGAGACGGCTCTGAACAGCCAATTTTGGCTAGTTGTTATTGGTTAAAATCGACAAAATCGTCACTTCCAGGGAAGCCGGGTATCTCTGGGGGTAAACGGGACATTGGGAGGGCCAAGAAGCCGGGCTGATAAAGGATTATTGGAGGTGGTGTTTGAAAGACATGAGGAGGGCGGTCGCTGTACTTCGCCGAGGAACACGGTCAGTCCCTAGCGGATGTCGAGAAAGTGTAGTCGTGTGCCAAAGTGCTGTCCGAATTTCTTTTCATATAAACGTTTCTTCTCATTGATGTCTCTGTTCATTACTCTGTAAATAAATGTAAATATTACTCGTTGTGCTCCGTTAACTTTCATCCATTCTATCAGTTTGATCATTCGTGAATTCACTCGTTTATTTCATTTGTAGTTCAATCAACGTGGTTGTAGGCTAGCTTGAGCCTTATTGGGATCTGCAGTGCTAGCTGCTAACAGCTGGTATCTATCTGCTATAATGGCAAACGTCGTGGACATGCTTTTGTCAAAAAGTTTTGACACTCTGCCATATGAGGAGAAAGTGAGAATTAAAGAGCAAGGCAGACCAAAGCCCAAGCTTAATCTCATTCAAAAATCAGCAGGTCATAACGGGTCTTTTCAGGTGTCTTGGTATGAAAATGTGAACTGGTTGACTGGGTCTCCTGTGACTAATAAAATGTACTGTTGCCCATGTCTTTTGATGAAGCCCTCTCAGGGAAATTTAGTTTGGTCAAAAGATGGGTTTGGGGACCTGGTGAATTTCAAAAGGGCTTGCAAAAGGCATGAAACGAGCAATGAGCATGTCACTTCATGTGCAAGACTTAGCTGTCTGGGGAGGGTCAGGGTGGAACATGCCATCGATGAAGGTGCTCGTATACAGTGTGCAAGGCATAATGAAATAGTCACTCAACACAGGGCCTTCCTGAAACGTTTGATAGATGTTATGGTAAAATGGGCTTCCCCTGTTTTAAAAACCAGCAGCCGCCACTGATGTCAAACAATCTGTTTTATCTAAATTTAGCATCATCATTTTCATTCCTAAAGGAGAAATATATTACAATATCCAATACTGCAGTTAACATTTAAAAAAAATTTAATTTAATTTTTTTGAAACTCTGATTGGTTTATTTACTGTTTGTGGACTCGCGGTGAACTCCAACAGCTCCGTCTTTCAATATAAGCTGTGTAACAAAGCCCATCTGATCTGACCCCAAGTTGCTAAAATTGTCTTCAGTGATATGCACTGAGCACAACACTAATATATGGCTGAAATTTTCAGGGACTAACCCAAAAATAAAATTCATCCACATTTTTTGTATATTAAAGGTGTCATTGCATCGTTTTTTCATTAATTGTGCGGTGGTCTCTAGTATGAATGAATGCCCTGTGAGCCGGTTTTGGTGAAAAAAATGCCGTGGTGCTCCTGTTTCAGGCTGTTCTAGCTTGGTGGAGGAGTGGGTGGGGAGAGAATGACAGGATTTCAGCTCTTACTCATGAATATTCATGACATGTAAACATATTGCTTCTGATTGGCTAACAGCACTGTGATGCTCCCTCCAGTGGGTTATGGGCGAGGCCATGACAACTAATTTTTGAAGTGACGCAAGTTTGTAGGGCTTTTTCTGATTCGCTCGTTTTTCCATCTATTTTCTTTCATAGGCTAATACAAGGAATGGGGGTAGAACATCATTTTCACGTGCAGCATGCATATGCAACTCGGAGTGACCTATGGTATTTCAAAAAGAGCCAATATTAAACAGTTTGTCGTGGAATGACACCTTTAAATTCCTTTGGAAAACTATTGAGACTCCAGTTTTATTTTGTGCATCCTGGAACAGCACTTGCACTTTCTTCCCACATCTCATCTTCTTTCCAAGGAACTGTTCAGTGACGAACTAGACGGCTCCTCCTCATCTTCTTGGTTCATATAGTGTCATGGTCATATGTTAATGAGTGGTGGCACCGGGTTCAGTTCTACATTAGAGTGACACACATTTCTAATTAGCCTTTTCTCTCTGCCTATTTATTTTCTCTGGCCTTTACAGACTGGGGAGGTAACAGTCTACTTTAAAAGGCCCAGTACGTCCCCAAGTCACATCGACATTACCATATTTCAGAAACAACAAGAAAAACATCTGTGGCATGGGAACTTTAAGTAAATTAGTAATAAATGGGACCTTAACAATATATAAATTAATTCAGACAGTTTTATTCTTACTGTTTTGACCCTGTATTTATTGCATCTATTCATTAAAACCCCATTATGCTCTTGGGCGCCCCCTACAGTTGCAGTGTGTAATTCAATTTTATGCCACTGATGTTTTGAGCTCCCCTCCTGGACAGCTGTGCTCATGCATCTGTTTACAAACTAAAGGATACGAAACCGGCAGAAGCCAAAGAAACACATCGACTGACAAGATGGAGTACCATTACAGAATTTTACACAAATATTGCTGCATAGTTTCATTTATCGTGACATCAGATATGAATAATAATGTAACAAAAAGAATAACAAAGTTCTAGTTTTGGTGAAATACCGTGTTTGCATTTTCAGGCCATATACATTGTTTGCTAACTATGTGAATGCACAATCACTACATGCCCCAATACACAATCCTCCTCGGTCTTCTTTTCCTACAAGTTATGACATTGAAAAATCCCCAAAGCTGTAATTCATGAACAGTCCACTCCACATAGAATCTGTCAGTTTCAGTTTGATCACAAAACAATAAAGGTTTCCCAAATAAACATTTCAGCAACTTCAAATAAATATTAGTGTCCCCTGCTGCCAATTTTCTGAATCAAGCTGAAAAGTTAATCTACTCCGCTGGCACCGCCATAATTAAAAATCACGTAATTGCATTCCTGCACGCTGATTGGCCAAAGCTCAGTATTCGTGAACCTCACGCGCCGTGCTGTTTTACCTCTCAGTATTCCCCCAATCAGCACGTCCAAATACACTGTGGGGCTTCAAATCATTCTCAAGTTTATCATAAATTTAGACTTTGTGTACTACTTGTTTAATTTCCAACTCTTCCATGCTGTGACACGGTATGTTGTTGTGAGCCTTTAGTCCCGTTTTTGTTACTCATTTTGACAGCTCACATTTAAAACATTGGTGTGTGGTTTCTTGCAAATGAATTCAAAGTCACTCACCTTTCAACCAATCAGCACACAGCAATGCATCATGTGATTTCCAAAATGGCAGCACTGGCGGAGTAAACTGGAAGTTTTCTTCTTAGTTGGGGGGAAAAAAAAAATATTGACTGTTTGGATCAAAACTATTGACTTGAATTGAATAACATATTGGGCCAAATAATCTTTCTTGATTCATGATCAAAATAAGGTTGGTAGACTGGCCGTGGAGCTAGCAGTTTACAAAATACATGACTTCTAACATGGGAAGCCTCAGATTTGGGATCTTTTCGTGTCATAACTTGTAGGAAAAGAAGACCGAGGAGGATTGTGTATTGGGGCATGTAGTGATGGTGTGTGAATGTGGCGCTTGTGTGTAATTGACATGATATAGACAAACATTGCACATAATATACATTGGGCAGTGTAATTTATTACAAGCTGAGACAGGTTTTCAAAGTTGCAAACTCTCAAGGCTTATTTGGTGTGAGATTGACAAATACTGACCCAGTGTTCTGGAGTGAGATGGATTTATTTATTTCCATGCTGGCCTGAGACAGGACTGAGATTGGATGACTTTTGTCATTGGAAAAACTACAAATCTGTGTGAGACAGGGGTAACACTGATAAGGTTACAGCCTACATCACCATCTTTCATAAATATTATTAACAGGGATGGAGACTCTGCTGTTGATTGTCAGTATTTTCCCTGTTAGCCGTAAAACATCATTACTTATGTCTTGAAGTAAACATACAGTGGCATGCAAAAGTTTGGGCACCCTTACTTAAAATGTGTGTTACTGTGAATAGTTAAGTGAGCAGAAGATGAACTGATCACCAAAAGGCATAAAGGTAAAGATGACATTTCAGCATTTTCTGCAAGATTTGTGTATTATTTTTGTTTTGTACAATTGGAGAGTGAAAAAAGAAAAGGAACACCATGCGAAAGTTTGGGCACCCCAATACATTTGAGTTCTCAGGTAACTTTTACCAAGGTTCCAGACCTTAATTAGCTTATTGAGCTGTGGCTTGTTCAAATTCTTCGTTAGGAAAGGTCAGATGATTTCAAAGCTGTATAAATTCTCTGACTCCTCAAACTTGTCCCTAAAATCAACAGCCATGGACTCCTCTAAGCAACTCCCTCGCATTCTGAATAATAAAATAGTTGATGCTCACAAAGCAGGAGAAGGCTACAAGAACGTAGCAAAGTGTTTTCAGGTAGCTGTTTCCTCATATTGTAATGTTATTAAGAAATGGCAGTTAACAGAAACAGTGGAGATCAAGGTGAGGTCTGGAAGATGAAGAAAACTTTCTGAAAGAACTGCTCGTTGGATTGCTAGAAAGGCAAATAAAAACCCCTGTTTGACTGCAAAAGACCTCCAGAAAGATTTAGCAGACCCTGGAGTGGTGGTGCACTGTTCTACTATGCAGCGATACCTGAACAAATATGACCTTCATGGGAGAGTCATCAGAAGAAAACCATTCCTGCATCCTAGCCATAAAATTCAGCGTCTGAAGTGTGCAAACGAACATCTAAATAAGCCTGATGCATTTTGGAAACAAGTCCTGTGGACTGATGAAATCAAAATAGAACTTTTTGGCCACAATGTGCAAAGATATGTTTGGAGAAAAAAGGGTGCCAAATTCCAGGAAAAGAACACCTCTCCAACTCTGAAGCATGGGTGTGGATCGATCATGCTTTGGGGTTGTGTTGCAGCCAGTGGCACAGGGCACATTTCATTGGTCGAAGGAAGCATGGATTCGAATAAATACCAGCAAATTCTGGAAGCAAACATCACACCATCTGTAAAAAAGTTGAAGTTAAAAAGAGGATGGGTCCTACAATAAGACGATGATCCAAAACACACCTCAAAATCTACAATGGAATACCTCAAGAGGCACAAGCTGAAGGTTTTGCCCTGGCCCTCACAGTCCTCTGACCTAAACATCATTTGAAAATCTGTGGATAGATCTCAAAAGAGCAGTGCATGCAAGACAGCCCAAGAAACTTGGAGAACTGGAAGCCTTTTGCAAGGACAAATGTGTGAAAATCCCCCAGGTAAGAACTGAAAGATTATTAGCTGGCTACAAAAAGTGTTTACAAGCTGTGATACTTGCCAAAGGGGGTGTTACTAGGTACCAACCATGCCCAAACTTTTGCTTCGGGCCCTTTTCCTTTTTTGTCATTTTGAAAATGTAAAAGATGAAAATAAAAAATTTGTTTTTGCTTAAAATAAAAAGGGAATGAGTCATCTTTAACTTTATGCCTTTTGGAGATCATTCCATCTTCAACTTGCTTAATTGTTCACAGTAACAGCAATTTTGACCAGGGGTGCCCAAACTTTTGCATACCACTGTACATCAATCAGACTTTTTTGTTTTTTTGCCGAAATACAAGTCAAAGTTTGCACAAGTTTTACACACAACTCAGAATAGCAGCATGCTAAGCTATCATAACCAGAATTAGTGAAGGCCAAATGAGGCTTGATGAAGCAATGAGGTTTTCCAGCCCACTAATTCACCAAAAGATTCATAAATCAAGGCTTCATTCAACCCAGTGCTCACTGATGATACCTACTGCTAAACATTATGAATAGCAGCCAAATCAAGTGATGGTCATAAGCCCTTGGTTATGGTGCAAAAATTAATGACCAGAGTGAATATAACCATTCTTCTGTTACCAGTGTAGTTAACAATAACAGTAATGATAACAATAAGCCAGACAATTATTTTTTTTTTTACACACACACACACACACACACACACACACACACACACACACAGATGAAGGAGGGATGGAAATTTTTTTTGATTTTTTTTTGAAGAAAATTATTTTCTTCACTGTGCTTGGGTTGAGGCAGTTCCTCTTGTTAGAAACAGCCTCCCCAGCCTTGGAGAACACTCTCTCACATGGGACTGAGGATGCTGGTGAACATAAACACTGATGTGCCAGCTGGTATAGCTGAGGGTAAACATGTTTTAGCTTTTTCCCATATTGAAATGGATTTTGATCCATTTTCCCTATTACATGTCAATGTACCATCAAAAATGATTTTGAAAGATATTTTGAGGTAATCTTCCTACCTAGGGATACATTAAGAGCAACAAACAAAGTATGACCTTGCTTCCACAAAGGACAATTAAAGAAGCTCTGTCTTGTTACACACACAACTCTATACACTAGTGCAGGGTTTCTCAAACTTCTTTGCTCTGGGGCCCAGTAATATTTGGCCTTGGTGCTGCAAGGCCCTGCATAGGCCTACGCCTCTGTGCGCCCCCACGCACACACACACACACACACACACACACACACACACACACACACACACACACATCGTGTGCGCCTCCATAGATAGATACATACATACAACCCCGATTCCAAAAAAGTTGGGACAAAGTACAAATTGTAAATAAAAACGGAATGCAATGATGTGGAAGTTTCAAAATTCCATATTTTATTCAGAATAGAACATAGATGACATATCAAATGTTTAAACTGAGAAAATGTATAATTTAAAGAGAAAAATTAGGTGATTTTAAATTTCATGACAACAACACATCTCAAAAAAGTTGGGACAAGGCCATGTTTACCACCGTGAGACATCCCCTTTTCTCTTTACAACAGTCTGTAAACGTCTGGGGACTGAGGAGACAAGTTGCTCAAGTTTAGGGATAGGAATGTTAACCCATTCTTGTCTAATGTAGGATTCTAGTTGCTCAACTGTCTTAGGTCTTTTTTGTCGTATCTTCCGTTTTATGATGCGCCAAATGTTTTCTATGGGTGAAAGATCTGGACTGCAGGCTGGCCAGTTCAGTACCCGGACCCTTCTTCTACGCAGCCATGATGCAGTATGTGGTTTGGCATTGTCATGTTGGAAAATGCAAGGTCTTCCCTGAAAGAGACGTCGTCTGGATGGGAGCATATGTTGCTCTAGAACCTGGATATACCTTTCAGCATTGATGGTGTCTTTCCAGATGTGTAAGCTGCCCATGCCACACGCACTAATGTAACCCCATACCATCAGAGATGCAGGCTTCTGAACCGAGCGCTGATAACAACTTGGGTCGTCCTTCTCCTCTTTAGTCCAAATGACACGGCATCCCTGATTTCCATAAAGAACTTCAAATTTTGATTTGTCTGGCCACAGAACAGTTTTCCACTTTGCCACAGTCCATTTTAAATGAGCCTTGGCCCAGAGAAGACGTCTGCGCTTCTGGATCATGTTTAGATACGGCTTCTTCTTTGAACTATAGAGTTTTAGCTGGCAACAGTGGATGGCACGGTGAATTGTGTTCACAGATAATGTTCTCTGGAAATATTCCTGAGCCCATTTTGTGATTTCCAATACAGAAGCATGCCTGTATGTGATGCAGTGCCGTCTAAGGGCCCGAAGATCATGGGCACCCAGTGTGGTTTTCCGGCCTTGACCCTTACGCACAGAGATTCTTCCAGATTCTCTGAATCTTTTGATGATATTATGGACTGTAGATGATGATATGTTCAAACTCTTTGCAATTTTACACTGTCGAACTCCTTTCTGATATTGCTCCACTATTTGTCGGAGCAGAATTGGGGGGATTGGTGATCCTCTTCCCATCTTTACTTCTGAGAGCCGCTGCCACTCCAAGATGTTCTTTTTATACCCAGTCATGTTAATGACCTATTGCCAATTGACCTAATGAGTTGCAATTTGGTCCTCCAGCTGTTCCTTTTTTGTACCTTTAACTTTTCCAGCCTCTTATTGCCCCTGTCCCAACTTTTTTGAGATGTGTTGCTGTCATGAAATTTCAAATGAGCCAGTATTTGGCATGAAATTTCAAAATGTCTCACTTTCAACATTTGACGTGTTGTCTATGTTCTATTGTGAATACAATATCAGTTTTTGAGATTTGTAAATTATTGCATTCCGTTTTTATTTACAATTTGTACTTTGTCCCAACTTTTTTGGAATCGGGGTTGTACATACATACATGTTTATTATTCATCTCATCTCATTATCTCTAGCTGCTTTATCCTGTTCTACAGGGTCGCAGGCAAGCTGTAGCCTATCCCAGCTGACTACGGGGCGAAAGGCGGGGTACACCCTGGACAAGTCGCCAGGTCATCACAGGGCTGACACATAGACACAGACAACCATTCACACTCACATTCACACCTACGGTCAATTTAGAGTCACCAGTTAACCTAACCTGCATGTCTTTGGACTGTGGGGGAAACCGGAGCACCCGGAGGAAACCCACGCAGATACGGGGAGAACATGCAAACTCCGCACTAGGGATGTTAACCGATGACCGTTTGACCAATGGTGGACCGAATCAACGTCAACCGGTTAATTTTTTTTTGGTTGTCAGTTAAAAAAAAATCAATCGTTTTGAAGCTGCCGATTTTGGAGTGGAGAACCTGGAATTCTGTGTTGTAAATGCTTGGGGAATGCCATGCGGTGTAAGGACGACAGCTGACAAATCAGAAACACCCATTCAGTCATGTCCCGCCCTCCCGCCCCAGTTGAAGACAGCTGCCACTCGGCGAAAGAAAAGTGTAGACACAGGCTTTTTAGCTTACAAATTACTATTTCAGGGATGCAAATGGCGCGCCTTTTGGCTGATGCCGCCTTTTTCATGGCTGAATCACGCAGATCCGATTTTTTTTTAAGGGTGGCGTTGGAGTGTCTGATTATAATTTCATCAAAGTAAATTCTGTATATAAGCAAATGCCATTACAGTCCATGAAACATAGGAAGTATAAGTATGAGAAGAAAACAGTAAATCAGAAAGCTGCGCACATTTGCACATGCGCAGCTTTCTGATTTACTGTTTTCTTCTCATACTTATACTTCCTATGTTTCATGGACTGTAATGGCATTTGCTTATATACAGAATTTACTTTGATGAAATTATAATCAGACACTCCAACGCCACCCTTAAAAAAAAATCGGATCTGCGTGATTCAGCCATGAAAAAGGCGGCATCCGCCAAAAGGCGCGCCGTTATTCCAATCACTGAATGTTATGTACTTCTTCTAGCACTTGACTTTATTTTCAACGCCATCATGGCCAACTGAAACTGTCTCTAAGCTGGAGCCATTTGTCCTCCGCTCCAATACAAACCCCTCAACATCAGTGCCGCATTTGACTAAATGTTTCGCGCTGTAGAAAAGGTAATGTGAGTGGAGGGCAGTGACTGGGACTGAATGTGCGGATGCTCGCGGTTAGATTTAGAATAGATTCTAATAATTCCAATTCTAGAATTTTAAACTCCGAGGTTAACCGAATAATGAGGCTCGGTGGTCGGTCAAGATTTCTTTTAGTTTTCGCCATCCCTACTCCACACAGAAAGGCCCTCGCTAGCCACGGGGCTCAAACCCGGACCTTCTTGTTGTGAGGCGACAGCGCTAACCACTACACCACCGTGCTGCCCATAGTTTTTTTTTTTTTCTTGTTAGTAGTACTTGTTACAAGTAGCAGGCTTATACCAGCATAACAATATTTTGGCTAAATAAGACCTAACAGGAGTGCATTGGCAGAATTGTAGAAAATTGCCAAAATGACCAGTAACTGTCCAAAGATATGCCATTATTATTAGTAGTAGTAGTAGGCCTATTATTATTATTATTATTATTATTATTATTATTATGGGGCGGCACGGTGGTGTAGTGGTTAGCGCTGTCGCCTCACAGCAAGAAGGTCCTGGGTTCGAGCCCTGGGGCCGGCGAGGGCCTTTCTGTGTGGAGTTTGCATGTTCTCCCCGTGTCCACGTGGGTTTCCTCCGGGTGCTCCGGTTTCCCCCACAGTCCAAAGACATGCAGGTTAGGTTAACTGGTGACTCTAAATTGACCGTAGGTGTGAATGTGAGTGTGAATGGTTGTCTGTGTCTATGTGTCAGCCCTGTGATGACCTGGCGACTTGTCCAGGGTGTACCCCGCCTTTTGCCTGTAGGCAGCTGGGATAGGCTCCAGCTTGCCTGCGACCCTGTAGAAGGATAAAGCGGCTTGAGATAATGAGATGAGATTGCTATTATTATTGCTTAGGCCTAAACTATTATTAAACAAGGGAAACTAACAGAAGTGCTTTGGCTTTGAGATTATTGCCAAATTACATAAATATACTGATATGTAGGCCCAATAATTTGACTTTATTATTATTATTATTATTATTATTATTATTATTATTATTATTAACCTATTATTACCATTTGCGTAAGAACCATTAATCCAAGGTTTTCTTTTTTACTTTTGTCTTTTAGATTTTTTTTTAACTACACCTTTGAACTTGAAGCACTGCCAAACAGTGCCTCAATAACATACACACACTTATAAAAAGGTCTACCAGAAACATGGGACCTCAAACCGAGAAACCTAAACCCCACTGTAGCCCTAATACTGACTACACAGTCCCAGTATGAAGAAGGGAGAACTGAACGTAGGCTACATGCTGACCTTTAACCTCAAATGACAGGCCCAGTCACCCACAGAGATTTGGTAAAAGTCAGTATTCTAATGCAAAGGATGTGCCTGCTTTCTCGCCACCAACAGGTCGAAACGAGGAAGACAGGGTGACAAGGCCACTCGGAGCGTGTTTTCTGAGTTGAGCCTGTTTCGGTATTTTGTCTTTGTGGCTGTCAAATGTGAAAATGCGGTCTCGCAGAGGTATGTTGAATGGAAAGGCATCAGTGTTTTCACTGCCATCTCACTCAGCTGGGGATATTCATCGCAGCATGACAGCCAGAATTCAGACAGAGAAAGTCAACCAAATCTCGACTGCAGACCAGCATCGCACGAAAGCTCCAGAAGTTTATCCTGCACCACAGGTGGCAGAGCGCTCGTTTCTGGGTTGGTGAACGGATCTCTTACCCATTGCTTTTCCGTGAGATGGGATTTTGAGGGGAAGTATGAATCAAAATGACGCAGTGTTTCGGTAAGGTGTTGTGCGATCACTGCCGGCACCTGCCCCAAATCCACACCTTCATCGGCCAGAAACGACAGACAGCCGAACATGTCAAACACACCTCTATTAACTCTGTTGGTCCAGACTGAGAGCTTCTTTTTGAAAGCCATGATTTTATCATTGGCTTGAAAAATGTCACACGCTTGGCCTTGGATCGACAGGTTTAGCATATTGAAATGGTCCAGGATGTCAGAAAGATAAGCTACCTTTATAAGCCAAGACTGATCTCGCAGGTCATCGGCAAGATTGGACTGTTTATTTGTCAAGAATGCCTCAACCTCATGCCTTAACTCGTACACTCTGTTCACCACTTTACCCCGTGACAGCCAACGAACCTCAGAGTGCAAGAGCAGATGAACATGATCTGCACCCATCTCATCACACAGAGCTGTAAATAGATGGGAATTTGTCGGATTGGCCTTAATGAAGTTCACTATTTTGACCACTTGATTTAAAACTTCATGAAGCTCTGTGGACAGGCGTTTAGAGGCAAGTACCTCTCGATGAATAACACAGTGCGTTGCCTGCACTGATGGTGAAACGGCTTTTACCCGAGCAACAACTCCATTGTGCCTGCCGGTCATAGCCGCTGCTCCATCTGTGCAGACACCGACGCAACGCCCCCATATCAACCCAGAGATGTACCCATTAAGCATACAAAATATTTCTCCAGGGGTTGTGGTCCCTGGAAGCACCTTACAAAACAAAAAATCCTCATGAAACCGGCCCTCATGAGCATATCTGATGTAGATCAGAAGCATAGCCAAGTTACAGAGATCCGTGGTCTCATCCAGTTGAATGGCAAACCAGTCAGATGACTTCGCCCTTTCTAAAATTTGCATTTCGATGTCTGCCGCCATATTGTCAATTCGACGACAGACCATGTAATTTGACAGAGGAATCTCTTTTACTTTGGCTGCAGCAGCCGGACCCAACACCTCGCTACAAGCAGTAACAATCGAAGGCATAATTAGCTTCTCCCCAATTGTGAAAGGTGCCTGGCATTTGGAAATGTGGTGTGAAATCATGTATGATGCCTTTGTTAGCTTTTCATTCTCGGTCAAATTACTTTTCAACACTTTAGTTTGGGTGGCCAATTCATCACGTTTTCTTCTGAAAAAATCCTCTGATTTATCCTTTGCCTCTTTTCCACCAAATCAGTTCCAGGGCTGGTTCGGGGCCAGTGCTGGTGCTGGTTCACAACTCGTTCAACTTGCGAGCCAGCTGAGAACCAGTTTGCTTTTCCATAGCTCACGGTGCTAAGGGAAGCCACGTCAGTTACGTCGCTGTATACGTCAGTTACGTCGCTACGTTTGCATAAACCTTGGCGTGAATATCGAAGCAAAAATAACACGGAAGAAGCAGCAACAACAACAACAATAATAATAATGGCTGACTTCGCGTTTGTACAGCTGCTGCTTCTCGTTCGTCACTTAAAAATGGCGACCTTTCGCGGTCTTGTTATTGTTGTTGGTCTTAACAACCCCCCCCGCTGACGTAAGCGGTTCTTTCCTCTGGCCCAGCAGAGAGTTGGTGCTAGCCTGGAACCGGTTTTTCTGGCCCCAGAGCCAGTTCTTTGTCAGTGGAAACAGAAAACCCGGTTCCAAACTAAGCACTGGCCCCGAACCAGCCCTGGAACTGCTTTGGTGGAAAAGGGGCAAAAGAGCACCTCCTATCCTAACAACCCACTAACCATCTAACATGCACTCACTTCTTGCTCTATGATTTCCTGTGTTTTACTGTAGCTTGATTGTTTTTCTCAATTATAAGTCGCTTTGGATAAAAGCGTCTGCTAAATGTAATGTAGGCTGATTCTGTGGACTCTTTTAAAAGGCAATTAAAGACGTCTGTTTAGACAGGCGTTTTGGTAATGTGTTGCATTGGCCTGCATTTTATGTAATTTTTGTGTATTTTAGTGTTGTGTGGGGTTTTTTTTTCCATTCTTTTTCCATTTTATGCTGTAAATGACTTTTGTAAAGCACTTTGTGACTGTCTGGGAAAAGTGCTGTACACATAAATTTTTACTTATTTACACATGTAAGTAAATGTACTTTTTACATGAAAAATAAATTAAAATATGAAAAACTGTATAGTTAGGATAAAGGTATAAAAATAAAGTATTTATATCAATATCTGTTAGCATATTATTTACACATTTCAAAAACATAAAACTTCTAAAAGGAAAATATGAAAAAAAACCATTTAGGGGTCATAAATTCGCAATTTTTTTCACGTGATTCCAGACCATACATAAAACTTCATCTCATCTCATTATCTCTAGCCGCTTTATCCTGTTCTACAGGGTCGCAGGCAAGTTGGAGCCTATCCCAGCTGACTACAGGCAAAAGGCGGGGTACACCCTGGACAAGTCGCCAGGTCATCACAGGGCTGACACATAGACACAGACAACCATTCACAGCTACGGTCAATTTAGAGTCACCAGTTAACCTAACCTGCACGTCTTTGGACTGTGGGGGAAACCAGAGCACCTGGAGGAAACCCACGTGGACACGGGTAGAATATGCAAACTCCGCACAGAAAGGCCCTTGCCGGCCACGGGGCTCGAACCCGGACCTTCTTGCTGTGAGGCGACAGTGCTAACCACTACACCACCATGCCACCCTACATAAAACTTCTTTAATGAAAAAAAAAAATTGTTAGGCCACCCATAAAGTATTGGATCTATAAAGGAGAGCAGGCAGACTTGGGACAAGTGCTTTTGTAAATCGTGTGAAATTCTTTTCAGGTAGCGTCACATTTATATTTCATTAGAGAATATTTATTATACCTTCTTACCACAACATTAGTTTCTCAGCTTGTCACACATACTGGCCTTCAGATTTAATTTTTTCTGTCATTATTTTTTGCAGGGAGATATGAGACATTGAGGGGAGATATAGGACATTATGTTGGGAGACTTGGGGCATAGTGGGGAGACATGGAACAAAAATAAAATACCAAGGCCTATATGTTTAATTTTTATTTATTATCAAAACTTGTCACATATGAACTGTATGAACACACAATGCTGGTTTAGTGAGAGAAAAATATCAGTTTGCCCAAAACCTGACTCGACAAAACAGTTCCATTCTCAAGAAGGAATGAAAGAAGCTTAATCCTCATGCAGGTACACACCCACATTTTTAACAATAGTTTTTAAACAATTTTATATCTGTAAACCAGAAGAAAAAATCCTGTAACATGATGAACTGTCCCAACTCTCCCCATCTGGTCATTTTGGTGAAAAAAAAATCCTTAAAAGCTTTTTTCCCAGAATTTATGCTTCAGAAATAATACCATATATGGTAACTCTAGGCTGCATGCTTGAATTCTTAACAAATCCTGAATTTACCAGCATACATCAGAGGATGGAGGTGAATTGTGAAGTAGAAAATACAAGTTTTGGTTGACAAAAATATTTAACTGCACATGCCTTACTGCAGTGCAGCTTCGTGGCTCCAAAGGCAGAAGGTTACTCTAAGAGGCAAAATCTAACTTCTGATGTAATCTAAAACCTGATTGGTTGAAATTAATTTCTGGGAATACAAACTGTCCCAAGTCTTCCCCATCCCAAGTCTCCCCACTGTCCCCCAATGTTGTCTCATCTCATCTCATCATCTCATCTCATTATCTCTAGCTGCTTTATCCTGTTCTACAGGGTCGCAGGCAAGCTGGAGCCTATCCCAGCTGACTACGGGTGGAAGGCGGGGTACACCCTGGGCAAGTCGCCAGGTTATCACAGGGCTGGCACATAGACAACCATTCACACTCACACCTACGGTCAATTTAGAGTCACCAGTTAACCTAACCTGCATGTCTTTGGACTGTGGGGGAAACCGGAGCACCCGGAGGAAACCCACACGGAGAACATGCAAACTCCACACAGAAAGGCCCTCGCCAGCCACGGGGCTCGAACCTGGACCTTCTTGCTGTTAGGCGACAGTGCTAACCACTACACCACCATGCCGCCCCCCCCCCCCCCAATGTTGTCCTCCCATTAATTTATTTGAACAAGTATAGTGAATACACACACACACACACAATGCTTCTCATTGACAAGCTCTTTGTCTGTCAAGATAATGGGAGGTGAGTAGGCATAGGATGATCTCATTACCATGAGGAGGAGACACGAATTGAGAAATAGATGAGAAGAGGAGGATAGTTCTTTCCAAAAAAGTCACACACATTATGGATCTCTCTCTCTTACCATTACCATCCTATCTCCCTGCATGCTGTCAAAACAATGAAAAGAGCTGCAAGTCCCTTTAGTGTTAGTTATATGTCTCACAATGTTTTGTCATCAAATCAAGTAGCACACACCCACACACACCCACAGAGCACCAGGAACAGACTGCTTTAATATCAGTGCTGTGAAGGCAAGGCATCATTTTCAGAAATGCCCAGTTTTGTCAGTTACACCCTTTTGGCTGCCTAATCTGCTAGAAGAAGATGACTAATGCAAATAAATGACATTCTGTGTGGGATTCAGTGGTTCATATGCCAGGATTCTGATGAGAAGGACTATTTTGTGGAATAAAGCCCTTGACTTTAGCCCCTTTTTTTTTCTTAGCTGGAACATCAGGTCCTTTCCCCATTACTGGCCTCTGATCTATTAGCAAAGAGTCATCAAACAGGCTAACCATGCATGGAATGAGTTCTGTAATACAAATTGTCACTGTTATTTACAGCATGGCCACACAAAAGCAAACATGATGGCGATTAATTGCACAGCTTCCAAATGGGACATACTTGCAAAAGGCGGTGCATCTTGAACCTGGTTGGAGAGCAGGAAAAGAGAGACAGCAGATGGAGGAGAGGAAGATAAGGAGGGGGTGTGGGCAGGCGGCAAGTTAAGAGCCCATTTCCCTGAGTGATTCCATTAAAATTCTCCACAGGGCCAATTACAGTGTGAAGTAAAAAACGTCCTCTCTCATTAGGTGCTGATGAGGAGAGGATGCTGCCAGTCAGGGGGGAGGAGGGACGAGAGCATGTGTGCTGCTTTGCCTTTTTATGGTTTAATTATTGTCCATATCTCAACTAACCCATAAACTGGGGAAAAGGTAATTGAAATCTGTTGTTCACACTATGCACTTTATATGTCAATAAACTGGTAAGTGTGCATGCTGATTCTTGTATTCCTCTAAAGCTGCTGGCTGAAGCTTTTTCAGAACTGCTTTTTCTAAAACTTTAGGTTTGGGAAATGGGTCTCCAAGGGCTAATCCGAGTCAGAGCTAAATAACATATGTAGCAGGAACTGTATTGCATTCCTTCTGATGCATTCCTGAGAACCAGGGTACAATAACCAAAAACCTGGAAGTCCATCCATCCCTTATCTGTAGCCGCTTATCCTGTACAGGGTCGCAGGCAAGCTGGAGCCTATCCCAGCTGACTATGGGTGGCAGGCGGGGTACACCCTGGACAAGTCACCAGGTTATCGCAGAGCTGACACATGGAGGCAAACAACCATTCTCACTCACATTAGAGCCACCAATTAACCTAACCTGCATGTCTTTGGACTGTGGGGGAAACCAGAACACCCTGAGGAAACCCACACAGACACGGGGAGAACATGCAAATTCTACACAGAAAGGCCCTCATCAGCCACTGGGCTCAAACCTAGAACCTTCTTGTTGTGAGGTGACAGTGCTAACCACTACACCACCGTGCCACCCTAACCTGGAAGTCTTAAAATAAATTTAAATAAGCAAATGCTGTCATTCAAATAAGATTAATAAAGTATCTAATGAAATACTCAAGTAGTTAATCTAATAAATTTTAATTACTTAAAGGATTTAAACTAGGGCTGTCAAACAATTAAAATTTTTAATCTAATTAATCACAGGGTTGCTGTGAATTAATTTTGATTAATCCCATTCTTAAATATGACTGAAAAATTCACATTTTCTGTGTATTGTTGTTAGAACAGAAAGATAAATGATAAGAAGCGGATATAACATTTCTTTTTTAATAACAAAAGAAATTTAATTCTGAACAATTTTGGCAACTTATTGATTGCTGTTTTTCTTTGTAAATACAGGATAGGTGAATGGAACTTTTCTTTTTGTACAAACAGCTCCACTTTCACATGATTACATGTGGCCCTTTTACCTTTTATTTATTCATCTTTTAGCCAGTTGCTAAGACAAACTAACTGGTTAACATTTTCTGAATGTAAAGCTGACCGTTTCTTCTAAACAATATGACCTGCAACTGAGAAGAGTCGTTCGCATGGAACCATGGATGCAGGAGTCGCTAGATATTTGCGGGCAAGCAGGGCCAGCTTGTCATGGGCTCCTGAATGAGCAGCCCACCACTGCATGGGGCAGTACTCCATACTTATGCTTGGCTCTGCTCTGTACCTGTGTATGTCTCTGTCAGGTTGCACCTCTTCATCTGACTCTGAATCTGAGCCCATCTGTAGAAGATGAATTTTCTTCCTTGGTGGTCCAACTTGAGAAGTCTGCATAGACCTTCTGGGTGATTGTTCATAAAGCATCCCTCCAAGTGAGGTCCATACCTCTTCTCTTTCACTCTTAGGCAGACTCTTCAAGTCTTTGAAATGTGGCTCCAGTGCCGTTGCAAGCTTGAGCCATGCAGTGTTAATATTTTCTTGGCGGGAGGCTAGATCTTCCATGAAGATTGTTTTAAATCTCACCACATATGCAGGATCTTCTTCAGAGACTTTCATCACTTGATGCAGGTGGCAGAGAGCAGGCAGTACTACTGAGCAGGAGATATAGGCCTCTCCACCCAGAATCTCAGTTACATCCCTGCAGTAGAATAACACACACACACAAGTTATTTGAACACCAGTTGGTATGCTAGCAAATCTGTTAAACATTATAATTTGAGCTTGATCAGTTAAATTAAAATTTTTAATATGCACATTATATATGCATTCCTTACCTGCAGGGCTCTAGAAGAGTGCTCAGTCTCTGCAGTTTGTCCCATTCTGATGGTGTCAGTATAACCAGTTTGTGGTGTTGATGGTCAAGGGTTTCTTGTATTGCTGCTTGATTGCGGTTTAGGCGCTTGATCATTTCCAGTGTAGAGTTCCACCGCGTTGAAACGTCTTGGATCAGTGGCTCCTGCTTCTGTCCCAGGGCCGCTTGCTGTGCTTGAAGCTCCAAGGTGTTTGCCGCGCTGTGTCTGAAATGGCCGACAATTTTGCGACACTTGGCTAATACATTCGCAAATCCACTATCGGAGAGGCTCACGTTGATGCTTCTCTGTAGCATGTGAGCGATGCAGGGCATGTGCTCATATGGCAGTAGTTTAGCCGCAGCTGTCATATTGCGTGCACTGTCCGTTCCTATAGTTGAGATTTTTCCTTCAATTTTCCACTTGTGTGCCACTGTTTGAAACTGTTGAGCGCACGCCTCTGCAAAGTGACGCGCTTCTGTTTTCATTACGGTTAAAGCAAATGACTTAAGTTCCCAGATTTTAGTGATGTGGTGCGCCGTCACACCCAGATAATTGTTGTTACTCACGGAGGTCCAGTGGTCTCCTGTCAAAGCAACATATTCCGCTGAAGCCAAATCCTCTTCCTTCGTTTTCTTTTTAGCATCATAGAGTTTGTTGATTTTGGTAATCACTGTGCCTCTCGACGGTGGCTTATAGAATGCGTCAAAAGTTGCCACTTTCAAAACTTCTGCGAGGCCCGTGTCCTCGACAATATTAATCGGTCTACAGTCCTTGGCTATCCATCTGGCAATTGTGTCAGTCAGCTTGTCAGATGTTGTCTTACTTAATGCCCTGTGTTCGGTAAGAGTGGTCTGACGCATGCCAGGCAGAACACCTGAAGTTGAAGCCCCAACAAATGAATGCTTGGCGTTAATATGATACTTAAGGCTTGAGGTGCTTCGGTGAAAGGAAAAGTCCTTCCTGCAGTGTGAGCAAACCACAATATGTTTGTTTACTGTTCCATCTTTGTTCTTTTTATACTCGAACTGTCCATCCAGAGGGCCAACGGGTTCTTTGGACTCCTCCATGTTGCTCGTGTCAGCCATGCTGTTTATGCGACAATGACTGAATGCAGCAGGGGTTGAATTGTGGTGTCACCGGCTGGCTGCAGTGCACATGCGCAGACTCTTTATTCATCTTCGGTAGCTGTGCACGCGCCTTCTCCATCCATGAACGCGTCAGGGGTTGAATTGTGGGTAAAATTGGGTGGGAATGCGTTAAAATAATTATCGCTGTTAATTCCTGAAATTAATCATCTCGCGTTAACGCATTCATTTTGACAGCCCTAATTTAAACATATTTAAAACTTTTATACTAGATGTCCTGTTAATTTCAGCATGTTTTTTTTTTGTCTGTGCTTTACTTAGTTATGGCCAGGTTCTTGCCCAAACTGATAATTGCATCAGTTTTTCTTTGGCTAATCAATTGGGGGTTACAGTGGTGTTTGAAAGTTTGTGAACCCTTTAGAATTTTCTATATTTCTGTATAAATATGACCTAAAACATCATCAGATTTTCACACAAGTCCTAAAAGTAGATAAAGAGAACCCAGTTAAACAAATGAGACAAAAATATTATACTTGGTCATTTATTTATTGAGGAAAATGATCCAATATTACATATCTGTGAGTGGCAAAAGTATGTGAACCTCTAGGATTAGCAGTTAATTTGAAGGTGAAATTAGAGTCAGGTGTTTTCAATAAGAAATTAGAGTCAGGTGTTTTCAATAATAAGAACCTTCTCCCATCTGTGAAACATGGTGGTGGTAGTATCATGGTTTGGGCCTGTTTTGCTGCATCTGGGCCAGGACAGCTTGCCATCAGTGATGGAACAATGAATTTTGAATTATACCAGCAAATTCTAAAGGAAAATGTCAGGACATCTGTCCATGAACTGAATCTCAAGAGAAGGTGGGTCATGCAGCTAGACAATGACCTAAGCACACAAGTCGTTCTACCAAAGAATGGTTAAAGAAGAATAAAGTTAATGTTTTGGAATGGCCAAGTCAAAGTCCTGACCTTAAGCCAATTGAAATGTTGTTGAAGGACCTGAAGCGAGCAGTTCATGTGAGGAAACCCACCAACATCCCAGAGTTGAAGCTGTTCTGTGTGGAGGAATGGGCTAAAATTCCTCCAAGCCGGTGTGCAGGACTGATCAACAGTTACTGGAAACGTTTAGTTGCAGTTATTGCTGCACAAGGGGGTCACACCAGATACTGAAAGCAAAGGTTCACATACTTTTGCCACTCACAGATATGTAATATTGGATCATTTTCCTCAATAAATAAATGACCAAATACAATATTTTTGTCTCATTTGTTTAACTGGGTTCTCTTTATCTGCTTTTAGGACTTGTGTGAAAATCTGATGATGTTCTATTTGTGCAGAAATATAGAAAATTCTAAAGGGTTCACAAACTTTCAAGCACCACTGAAGGTGCCTTGCTCAAGGGAACTTGAGCCAGTCTTGCTGGTTCAAGGAATCAAACAAGCAACCTTTTGGTCCCAAAGCTGTTTCCCTAACCATTTGGCCATGGCTTCCCCTAGTCTTTATGTGCTCTAAGAAATGCTGTTCTGTTGAGTTTATCGTTCATTTTACATTTCATAGAACGCCACTATATTCCATTCTAGGTAATAAGCATGCATAGTAAATATAAAGCCTTTTGGTGTCTATCCTAAATTTGTCTGAAATATTTAAAAGCCAGAAAAAGAAAAACACGATACCATCTGGACTACCAGCTTTCCTGGGATTTCGCTTCAGAAGCGATACTGATTAATATTTAGCAAATGAAAACCATACAGGCAATAATATCAATCCTGCTTCAGGAGTCTGAAAGTTGCCTCTACTGCCCAGTTTATTCATTCTTTCACATATTTGATCATCCCACATCCACTGATATAGTCGCACTACTCCTTTGAGTTCCCCCTGAATTTAAAAATCTTGCATCATGACAGATGAATCTCTGCATTTTATTTCTCCACTTCCCAATTGTCATACATCTGTCAAAGATGTGGAGTTTCTCCATCATCCATGGATTCTATTGGTGACTTATTTAGTTCTCTGTGAGCATACACATATCCACAGATGATAAATCAATAATTTCCTCTGCTTTCATAGATGTCATAACCAGATGCTGGAATAGTGCCTCAATCCTCTCTTGCATGAATTGTCAAGCTATTTTTTATTTGGGTGCTGTGCCCAGCATCAGGACCAAACTGTATAGTGTTATTTAAAATCTTGTTTTTATCTACTTGTATAAAAACCGAGTTGATGAGAGACAAGAAGGGCAAATAATTAGTCTCTACAGAGAATAGGTGACTTGTGGATGTAACAAGATAACCAATAAAGCCACTTCATATTTTCTTGTCATGAATAATAAATAATCCAGCTACGATGAAGAGAAGAAGAAGCCTTTACTTGTCACATGCACACTCAAGCACAGTGAAATTATCCTCTGCATTTAGCCCATGTGAAGCAATGAACACACACACACAGAGCTGTGGGCAGCTACCGGTATACTTCAGCACCCAGGGAGCAGTTGGGAGTTAGGTGCCTTGCTCAAGGGCACTTCAGCCCAAGGCCTCCCCATGTTAACCTAACCACATGTCTTTGGACTATGGGGGAAACCAGAGCACCTGGAGAAAATCCACACAGACACGGGGAGAACATGCAAACTCCACACAGAAAAGCCCTTGTCGGCTGCTGGGCTCAAACCCAGAACCTTCTTGCTGTGCGGTGACAGTGCTAACCACTACACCATGGTGCCGAGAGCAATATTCAGATGCAACTTAACCCAGAAATGTCATCCCATATTTCTCAGGCTCT
The DNA here is from genome assembly GCF_027579695.1 of Neoarius graeffei. NCBI lineage: Eukaryota > Metazoa > Chordata > Actinopteri > Siluriformes > Ariidae > Neoarius > Neoarius graeffei. The sequence goes on from NC_083588.1 coordinate 42,152,414, forward strand.
TACAGTCTATTTGCATGTGTCTTATTCTCATTGTATATTGTGACATCTCTCCAGCTCAACTTGGTGGTAGAGTTCCTGTTCTTACTAAAAATCTGAAGACTTTCACAGCTCATCTCAGAACTGGTCATTCATTCTTCAGTTATTGCTTTATCCTTGTCAGGGTTGTCATGGGAACACTGGGCATGAGATGTGAATGTACCCTGAATGGGATGCCAGTCCACCACATGGCACCATTCACATGTATTCAAACCTTGGGGCAATTTAGATTCACCAAACTTCTCCCTGACATGTTTTTTACAGGTTGGAGGAAACTAGGGAACCCAGAAGAAACCCACACAGACTTTTGGTAAACATGTGAAACTCTACACATACACAAGTTCAGAGATGGCCCAGTAACCTGAGCCAAACCATATAATATTGAGAGTAAATTCAGGACTTGCTCACATGTCCTGGGAGTTTTTTACATTTCAAATGAAGCCTTTTTATTGAGGTTGTGGAAACCTTTTGTATTACACATTATTTTAATATTTACTCACTTACTCCATGTCTGAAAGATTATTTTAAACAGCCTCTTTTCTTCACTGCTCTACAGCCTACCATCATATTGTCTTTGTTTACCTTGAAACGAAGGTAATATTGGATAGTGTTGCTTTAATTTCAACTGTCAAAGAAAGTGTATTTGTCCTGAATCTCTCAGGAAGGCAAAAATTTACAGAACTCCTTGCTGACTCCAGAAGCATCACCAAGATTAATATGTGCAGCAAAAACACAAGAAATACTCAAGCAAAGAAGAAAAAAAAACATAGTTGTAAGAACATTATTTTAATATATGGTTTATTAGTTTTGGCTGCACAGTGGTGTAGTGGTTAGCACTGTCGCTTCAGTACAAGAAGGTTCTGGGTTCGAGCCCAGTGGCCAACGGAGGCCTTTCTATGTGGACTTTGCATGTTTTCTGTGTGGGTTTCCTCTGGGTGCTCTGGTTTCCCCCAAAGACATGCAGGTTTGGCTAATTGGTGGCTCTAAATTGACCAGAGGTGTGAATGGTTGTCTGTGTCTATGTGTCAGCCCTGCGATGACCTGGCGACTTGTCCAGGGTGTACCCCACCTCTCACCCATAGTCAGCTGGGATAGGCTCCAGCTTGCCTACGACTCTGTACAAGATAATCAGGTACGGATAATGGATGGGATGGATTTATTAATTTTCCACATTCATGAAGCAAACCCAGTCCTCCTGGTGCTTTATGTTTGCCTTCATTAAAATGTATTGGGTTTTTTATTCATTTTACAAAATACAGGAAAAAAGGTTTCTTACAATGAGCATCCAACACTAAGAAAGCAACAGAAATTTGTCTTTATATATGTAGGCCTAGGGCGGCACGGTGGTGTAGTGGTTAGCGCTGTCACCTCACAGCAAGAAGGTCCGGGTTTGAGCCCCGTGGCCGGCGAGGGCCTTTCTCTGCGGAGTTTGCATGTTCTCCCCGTGTCTGCGTGGGTTTCCTCCGGGTGCTCCGGTTTCTCCCACAGTCCAAAGACATGCAAGTTAGGTTAACTGGTGACTCTTAATGGACCGTAGGTGTGAGTGTGAATGGTTGTCTGTGTCTATGTGTCGGCCCTGTGATGACCTGGCGACTTGTCCAGGGTGTACCCCGCCTTTCGACCGTAGTCAGCTGGGATAGGCTCCAGCTTGCCTGCGACCCTGTAGAACAGGATAAAGCGGCTAGAGATAATGAGATGAGATATGTAGGCCTACCTTCTTTAAAGCAATGTATTGGACTGTCGTTTGATACTTGAGCTGCGTTACATACTGTATCCACTAGGTGGCAAACTAACTCTGTGTTTCCTGGAAAAAAAAAAGTCAGCTTCCATGATCAAGTCTTCCAAAACCTACACAAAAAGCAGTTGATTAATTAAATCTACTCGCTATTTATTCTATTTACTATGTAGACATAGTTACAACAGCAGTCTGATATTTAGCACCTGATCATTTTATATAACTTTCAAATCTGAGTATTAACACACTGCCCATCAATATATGAAGAATATATTATGTAGACCTGCAGAAACAGTTCTTTGAGTAATGAGAAAAATTTCTTCTGAACTCTCTCTCTCTCTCTCTCTCTTTTCCTTTCCACTCTCCCTCTTGTATTTTTTTTCTCTAAGATACATTACTGTAATATTACCTATGTGCTGTTACCTTATCCTGGTGTTATATAGAGCTCAGGTAATGTTCATGTCAGTGTATTTGTTTAATACGCAGTGTTGCTGTAAGGAACATTGGAGTGGTACGTAGTCCAGAATTCAGTCTGTAGTCTGTCCTGGTCAAATCCCATCTGTGTGATCACCTGACTGCTTCTATCACAAATCATCCACCTCCTTTCATAATCCTTTAATCCTGCCATCAGTGGTGCAGAGAGTGAAAGGGAGAGAGAGGTGTTCAAGGCAGATGGTAGTGGGGGGTTAAGAGATAAAGCAGAAGAGGAGCAATTTAAAATCTACTCAAACTTTGTGCAGAGGATTTGTTGACTAATTCAGGAACACAATACAGCAAGGCCATTGGTTGTTCTAAAGCAAACAGAGAGGCAACAGAGAGAGATGGAAGTGCCTAAGACTAAAGGTGCCTTTAGAGGATTACATTTTTAATTCTGAATTGAAAGCGTACACACTACATGCACATTCCTGTCTAATGTGAATCGTGCATTTTTGCATGTCGCATGTGTGTGTATGCAATCCAGTGTGTACAAAAAAGCGATTCAGAAACTGTCCCAGAGACACTCTAGATTTATCCCAGAGATGATCATCAAAAGCATTATTTATGTCTGAGTCATATCGCTGAAGTTGATGTTGATACACGTCAATAGAGGGTATTGAGCGTAACAGTTCTTACGTCTGTTTTATAATCTAAGACGTAGCCATAAGGCAGGCAAAGATTTATATGAAAACAGCATCAAGTATGTATGTAGAAAGATAGAAGAAAAGATCAAAGTGTATGAGAGCTGGTCGAATAAGGCATTGCGGCCTTCAGTCTCTGCTTGAAAATGTTGGGTTGCCATAGAAACGCCTTTTGAATGAGGCTACAATGAATCTTTCACTCACTCCTTTTTTCCTCAGTACTCCATTGCTCACTTACACAGGGAAAAAACATACACTAAGCTTATACCTGAATGCTGTCACAGAGCTTTCTCTAATTTCTCTACTTTCTGTACTGGACATGCACTGATCAGCCATAACGTTAAAACCACTGACAGGTGATGTGAATAACATTGATAATCTCGCTACAGTGACGCCTGTCAAGGTCGCAAGTGAACAGTCAGTTCTCAAAGTTGATGTGTTGGAAGCAGAAAAAAATAGCAAGTGTAAGGATCTGAGCGACTTTGACAAGGGCCATATTGTGATGGCTTGATGACTGGGTCTGAGCATCTCTAAAACAGTGGGGTGTTCCCAGCATGCAGTGGTTAGTACCTGCCAAAAGTGGCCCAAGGAAGCACAACCAGTGAACCAGAGACATTGATGCCCAAGGCTGACTGATGTGTGTGGAGAGTGAAGGCTTGCCCGTCTGCACCAATCCCACAGAAGAGCTACTGTTGCACAAATTTCTGAAAAAGTTTATTCTGGCTATAGTAAAAAGGTGTCAGAACACACAGTGCATCACAGCCTGCTGCGTATCAGGCTGCATAACTGCATCCCAGTCAGAGTGCTCATGCTGACCCCTGTCCACTGAGCACATGAGCATCACAACTAGACCATGGGGCAATGGAAGAAGGTGGCTTGCTCACATGAGCAACATTTTACATCACCTGGGTGCATGTGCATCACTTACTTGGGGAAGACATGGCAACAAGATGCATGACAGGAAGAAGGCAAGCCAGTGGAGGCAGTGTGATGCTCTGGGCAATGTTCTTCTGGGAAACTTTTGATCCTGGCATTCATGTGGAGCTTACTTTGGCACATACAATGTGTCAACATACTTAAACATTGCTGCAAACCACGTTCATGGCAACGGTATACCCTAATGGCAGTGGCTTCTTTCAGCCGAATATGCATCCTGCTACACTGCAAAAAATATTTTGAGGAACATGATGACAAAGAGTTCAAGGTGGTCTCCAAATTCCCCACATCTCAATCCAATTGATCTGTGGGATGTGGTGGATCAACAAGTCTGATCCATAGAGGCCCCACCTTGCAACTTACAGTACTTAAAGGATCTTGCTGCTAATGTCTAGGTGCCAGATTCCACAGCACACCTTCAGAGGTCTTGTGGGTCAAAACTATTAACCATATTAAGTAGGTGGTTTTAATGTTAACATGACTATGGCTTAGTGGTGTAGAGTACATGGCATTAGGATGAGTGAAGTGTCAATCCAGTTTTTCATTTTTATCTTTCAACAAGGGTGGGTCGATCGAGAGGCGGACACGCTACCACTAGGCCACTAGCCGGTATGTCATTACTATGCTTAAGTATTATTTTGGAATATTTATATTTTATCTGAGTGTTATTGAAATTGAATCTTTATACTCTTACTTAATTACATTTCAAAATCATCTAGCAGTTTTAGATAAGTAATAAAAGTTACTTTTACACATGAAAACAATCTAATACTTGCATACATTTAAAAGTAGCAACATTTTAACTTTCCTGAGTACATTTTTGGCTTTTAATTGAATAAGATTTTGACACTCTTTCCATCCATTCCATTATCTATACCACTTATCTGTCAGGGTTGTGGGGGAGCTGAAGCCAATCCCAGCTGACTTTGGCCAAGAGGTGAGGTTTGACACATTTTCACTTAAGTATAATGTCTCAATACTTTTCCACCCGGGCAAATCTCCAGGAGACTCTGAGAATGTGCCATAGGTGATAAACTCAAAATCTAATCAGATTTCAGAACAGTGTTGACATATGAAGAAAAACAAATCCCTTTGAATAGGCTGCCAGATGAATTAATAATTATACCTGGTTAAATAATATAACTCTACACTAAATAGTTCAGAATCCTAGTATCAAGTTATATTTATTATAAATCAGCTTTCAATCAAATATCAAACTGGCTTTGTTAAACTTTAATGCTTCACAAGCAGGAGTCATGCAGGCGACACACAGGTAGAATACCAAGTAAGAGCGATGTCAGCTTATATTGGCTGAGTTGCAATCTAATGAGCTAGTTAGTTGAAGTAATTAGTTAGTTTGCCAGGGTAGCCATTTAGTTATCCTAACTAACTAGATATGACATAGGAAGTTGTGCAACAATTTTACAGTGAGATAAGACCCAGAAAACAGAGGTACACTGCACTAGATTATGGCTACATGTAGTGCTGAAATGATATTGTCATGATTTTCCTTCTCAAGTAAGAGTTGTGCGTTTGTTTGTTTGTTTGTTTGTTTGTTTGTTTGTTTGTTTGTTTGTTTGTTTGAATGCGCCATGTATTTATTATTATTATTTTTTTTTTAATAAAAGTTTATAAAGCAGAATAATGCTGTCAGTGCAGCATTTACTTCAGTCCGAGCTCAAGGATGCCACTACAGTTGCATGGCACCCTGGGTAAGAATAGTAAATTCTTGACACTTTCTATCCATCCATCCATTATCTGTAGCTACTTATCCTGTACAGGGTCACAGGCAAGCTGGAGTCTATCCCAGCTGACTATGGGCAAGAGGCAGGGTACAACCTGGACAAGTCACCAGGTTATCACAGGGCTGACACACAACCATTCACACCTACAGTCAATTTAGAGCCACCAATTAGCCGAACCTGCATGTCTTTGGGGGAAACCGGAACACCCAGAGGAAACCCATGCAGACACGGGGAGAACATGCAAACTCTACACAGAAAGGCCCTTGTCAGCCACTGGGGTCAAACCCAGGACCTTCTTGCTGTGAGGCGACAGTGCTAACACTACACTACCATACCACACTCTCTCATATATATATATATATATATATATATATATATATATATATATATATATATATGTAAACAACAGGATTTCTATGAGTATAGCTAATTGTGTCACTCACTGTATGAGAAAAATACACTTAGCTAGCAGGAAGAATGGATTAACGGATTAACTGCTTTTATCACCACATTTGTTAAACTGGCTCCTTACATGTTGGATCTTTACAGACAGACAGGGCAAGGTCAGACAGTAGACTACATGGTTTCCATATCATAAAATATCGAATTTATGTTTTCAAAGAATATTATTGACAGAAAAAAAAATTTTTGGTGAAAACCAGATATTTTGTCATTTGCGAATCTCCTATCCTCCCCACATCCCAAAGGTGCTCTACTGGATTCCAATCAAGAGATGCCACTGAAGTACACTGAACTCATTGGAATGTTCACAGGACCAGTTTGAGATGACCTGTGCTTTGTGACATGGTACATTATGCTGCATGTAGCCATTATAAGATCAAATTGTGGCCTTGATGGGATGTACATGGTCAGCAGCAATAGTCCATTAAGAGATTGTGGTATTAGTGTCATGTGTAGGTTGTGGCATTCAAATGATGCTTGAGTGATATTAAGGGACCCAAAGTGTGCCCAGAAACCCTTCCCCACACCATTACAGCATTACCATCAGCCTGGACTGTTGACGAAACGCAGGTTGGATCCATGGATGCCAAATTTTGACCCTACCCTCTACATGTCTCAGTAGAAATCAACATTAATCTGATTTAAAAAAAAACAGCTCTGCAGTTTTTGGTGAGTCTGTGCCTACTGTCGCTTCAGATTTTTGTTCTTGGCTAATGGTAGCAGACCTGACATGGTCTTGGGCTGTTGTAGCCCATCCACCTCAAGATTTGATGTGTTGGACATTATGAGATGCTTTTCTGCTCACTGTGGTTATAAACAGTCATTATTTGAGTTACTGTAGTCTTCCTGACCTGACCTTCCTCTCCTGAGACTGCTCTTATTCTTCTGCATGAAAATCTCTGGTGATCAAGCAGTTTCTGAAATGCTAATACCAGCCCATCTGGCATCAACAACCATGCCACTCGTGACTGACTGTTGTGAGTGATGGGAATATTAACTGAACCTCTTGACCTACATCTATGTGATTTTAAATGTAGTACATAGTTTCGAGAGAAATAGACTGTTTCAAACAAGGGTCCTTCATTAGCTGTGCAAGCAATGTTTAATATATATGTCTCATCTCATCTCATTATCTCTAGCCGCTTTATCCTTCTACAGGGTCGCAGGCAAGCTGGAGCCCATCCCAGCTGACTATGGGCGAAAGGCGGGGTACACCCTGGACAAGTCGCCAGGTCATCACAGGGCTGACACATAGACACAGACAACCATTCGCACTCACATTCACACCTACGGTCAATTTAGAGTCACCAGTTAACCTAACCTGCATGTCTTTGGACTGTGGGGGAAACCGGAGCACCCGGAGGAAACCCACGCGGACACGGGGAGAACATGCAAACTCCACACAGAAAGGCCCTCGCCGGCCCCGGGGCTCGAACCCAGGACCTTCTTGCTGTGAGGCGACAGCGCTAACCACTACACCACCGTGCCGCCGTTAATATATATGTATATAGTATAACAGTGTGTGTGTGTGTGTATATATATATATATACACACACACACAGTGTCTTGCAAAAGTATTAATCCCCCTTGGTGTTTGTCCTGTTTTGTCGCATTACAAGCTAGAATTAAAATGGATTGGTTTTATTTATTTGTTTTGTTTTTGTTTTGTTTGGGTTTTTTTTGGGGGGAGCACCATTTTATTCAGACAATAACGTGCCTACCACTTTAAAGGTGCAATTTTTTTTTTGTGACAAAAACATAAATTAAGATGAAAGAACAGAAATCTGGAGTGTGCATAGGTATTCATCCCCTTTCATATGAAGCCTCTACATAAGAGCTGCCCACAAAAGGGTTTAATATCATTCCTCTTATCACAGACAGATGCAATATTAGGAATGAAATAGAATCACAGTGCCACATTTACCGAGTTAACAGCAAAACAATATCATTAAAACAGTGAGCAATAGTGCAAAGTCCATAAATATATAAAGGCAATAAGCTATACAGTATACTATACAATAAATAATACGCAATAAATTAAAAAACTGTGGTCCTTTCATTTCTGTCATATGTATATATTTACTACTACTCTCAAGTATTTCAAATTGTCCAAAATGTACTTCAGCACAACATTCAGTACAGTGGTTACCCTAAAGTTGAAACTGTCAGAAGGTGCTGCTGAACTTATTACCGCTCCTTGTTTGTGATCATATCGAGCAAAAGAATTTTATTTTAATTTAAGGTTATTATTATGCTTCACTGGGACATGCATCTGCATTGGACAAATTCCATTCTGCATGCACAGTTCCCATACAACTGTCTGTGTAGCATACTATATTTACTGTACATATTTCCCCAGGCTCCTACATTGCAACTTACTAAACACAGTATTCTGTTGTTGAAATCACAGAAATCTTTGAGTCCAATGGATAGAACATGTAGAATAACTTCATAATTTTGCCTGGAAGTTCCATAGCCTTTCAGACGGAAGATTGTCCATGTGAAGGGTAAGAGGGATCCTTTGTGATGCTGCCAGCCTCCTTTATACTGTAGATTGCTTGGTGGAGATGTCCTGAGTGCCAGGAAAACGTATCCCAGAGATGGACTGGGGAAGCTTCACCACCTGCTGCTACGCTTTCCTGTTTGAAATGAAGTAATTTCTATATCAGACCCTTATGTTTCTGCTTGGTGCTTTCTGCATCTGTGTATCACCTTCTGCTGCTGTGGATGCTTCCACATGCATACCCTAAATATTTACATTTCTGCACAACTCTCACCTTTTTTCTAATGGATACAGTGTCTTGCAAAAGTATTCATCCCCCTTGGTGTTTGTCCTGTTTGCATTACAAGCTGGAAATAAAATTGATTTTTGGGGGGTTAGCACCATTTGATTTACACAACATGCATACCACTTTAAAGGTGCAAATTGTTGTTTTATTGTGACACAAACAATAATTAAAATGAAAAAAAAAACCCAGAAATCTGGAGTGTGCAGAATTATTCACCTCCTTTCGTATGAAACCCCTAAATAAAAGCTGGTCCAACCAATTCCCTTCAGAAGTCACATAATTAGTTAATTAAGATCCACCTGTGTGCAATCAAAGTGTCTCATGATGTGTCACATGATGTCTGTATAAAATCAACCTGTTCTGGAAGGACCCTGACTCTGCAACACTACTAAGCAAGCAACATGAGAACCAAGGAGCCTCCAAACAGGTCAGAGACAAAGTTGTGGAGAAGTATAGATCGCCCACCAAAACTCACAGACTGGGCAAGGAGGGCATTAAACAGAGATGCAACAAAAACACCAAAGATAACACTGAATGAGCTGCAAAGATCCACAGCAATGATGGGAGTATCTGTCCATAGGACCACTTTAAGCCATACACTCCACAGAGCAGGGCTTTATGGAAGAGTGGCCAGAAAAAAGCCATTGCTTAAAAATAAGAAAACACGTTTGGAGTTTGCCCAACAGCATGTGGTAGACTCCCCAAACACATGGAAGAAGATTTTCCGGTCACATGAGACTAAAATTGATCTTTGTGGCCATCATAGGAAATGCCATGTGTGGCACAAATCCAACACTTCCCATTACCCTGAGAACACCATTCTTACACTGAAGCATGGTGGTGGCAGCATCATGCTGTGGGGATGTTTTTCATCTGCAGGGACAGGAAAGCTGGTCAGAATTGAAGGAAAGGTGGATGGCACTAAACACAGGGCAATTCTGGAGGAAAACTTATTTGAGTAAGCCAGAGGTTTGAGAGTGGGACAAAGGTTCACATTCCAGCAGGACAGTGACCTTAAACATACTTCTAAAGCTACACTAGAGTGGTTTAAAGGGAAACATGTCTTGGAATGGCCTAGTCAAAGCCCAGACCTCAATCCAGTTGAGAATCTGTGGCATAACTTGAAGATTGCTGTACACCAACACAACCCATCTAACTTGATGGAGCTGGAGCAGTTTTGCCTTGAGGAATGGGCAAAAATCCCAGTGACTAGATGTGCTAAGCTAATAGAGACATACCCCAAGAGACTTGCAGTTGTAATTGCAGCAAAAGGTTGCTCTATAAAGTATTGAGTTTGGGGGGTTAATACCTATGCATACTCCAGATTTCTGTTTTTTCGTCTTAATTATTGTTTGTGTTACAATTAAAAAATAATAATAATTGCACCTTTAAAGTGGTAGGCATACAGTATTGTGTAAATCAAATGGTGCTAACCCCCCAAAAATCCATTTTAATTCCAGTTTGTAATGTGACAAAACAGGACAAACACCAAGGGGGGGTGAATATTATTGCAAGACACCATATACATATTTGGAAAAAATTAAGAGACCACTTCAGTCTTTTCTTAAATCAGCATCTCTGTGTATGGCAACCATTTCATTCCAGTGTCTGTGCTGGAATTCCAACACAAGCACAACCCATTTTACTTAATGAGATACTGATAAGGTGATTATTTGAACCAAATCATATTTTATGAGGAAAGGTATAAAAAGCAGTGTTGTGGTCATCGAAGATGGCGGCGGGTACGGACACAGCGGCCCCTCTCTCTCCGCATTTAGTGTCTAAAAAGTGCGTGTTCTAGTGTATGTCTGTGTGCTTTATGTCTATGTACATGTGCGAGTAGTGCACTGACAATGTTGGTCACAAGATATTGTCGCCACTGCCTTCTAGCTATAGGAAATATGACCAAACATGTCGTCTTGGACCAGAAAGTCATTGAGGGATTTTGAGGCCTGGGTCTTCTCCGCCAGACTACAACATCACCAGACTTGCCTGCTGTGTCTCACCCAGAGAGGAGGCGCCGGAAGCAGTGTGAGAGGAAACAGAAGCGTAGCAAGCGTGGAGGTATCTGGGCTAGGCCAGCCGCTAGCCCGCACAGACCCGCAATACCATCCCTCATTCTGGCCAATGTACGCTCACTAGACAACAAAATAGATCACATAGAACTCATGAGATCTGCGCTATGTGATGTGAGGGATTGCTGTGCTTTCATCTTTATGGAATCCTGGCTGAATAACAACATCCCAGACACTGCTATCCAGCTAGCTGGGCTAACATGCTACTGCGCTGACCGAGCCTTTATGGAAGGAGGCAAGACTCGCGGCGGGGGAGTGTGTGTTTACATCAGCGATGCTTGGTGCCAGAATGCTACTGTTGTGCACAAACACTCTTCTCCGCTGGCGGAGTTTATCATCATCAAGTGCCGACCCTTCTACCTACTGAGGGAGTTTACATCGATTCTGCTCGTCGCTGTTTACATCCCTCCCACTGCTAAAACCGTTAGGAGTGAGGCACTCAGTGAACTCTACCAGGCCATCAGTGAACAAGAGACAGCACACTCAGACGGATTCCTCATCACAGCAGATGACTTCAGTCACGCAGATTTAAAGGTTTTACTGCCCAAATTACATCAGCATGTGGACTTTCCAACAAGAGGTGACAACTTACTGGACTTGGTGTACACAACTCACAAAGGAGCTTACAAGGCCTCCCCCCTCCCCCACCTGGGTCTCTCTGATCACATTACCATCATGATGAGAGCCATCAGACCAACACAAAAGGAGGTATGTATGTGGCCAGAGGGAGCCTCCTATGCTTTGAAAGACTGTTTTAGCACTACACACTGGGACATTTTCAAAGAAGCAGCCACTTACAATCACTACGTTTATATGCACATAGAGAGAATCGAATTTCTGCCGTTGCTCGACTGAAATCGAAGTTCAAAATGCCATGTATACACCTTAATTCGGCTGAAATTGAACCGAACTTGATTTCTCGGAATCGAGCTACACGACCTAGTTTATGCAATTTCTGCCGAGCTACTTTGTGCATGTATACCCTATCGAGCTAGTTGTCGAGCTACTTCCGGAAGTGACGAGTGACGAGACCACAAGCGGGAAACACAACAGCCTCGGTCGGCATGACAACAATAGTAGCGAGCAGCAGAAGAGGTCAGGAGGAACAAACGAAGAAGAGAAAATGGCGATGTAGAGCTCTCTGAAGTGTGGGTGGAGCACAGAGGACGGCAGGACAAAGCTTCTGGTACTAATAGGCTTTTTATTGTCAGACTTTTCAGTTTAACAGCCTACTTTTATTCTTGAGAGAAACACACACACACGTGCGCGCTGTGTTCTAGTCCCGGGATGAGCTTTCCCCTCTGCTCTCCCTCTGCCTCCTTAAATAGGGCGCGGTTACTGGTAAGACACACAAACACAGGTTAATTACCGTCAGGTGTAGTGATTCTGCCACTCACCTTCCCTGGCTCCGCCCTCCTGTCACAGACCGGCGCTTGACCACGCCCCCACTGCCACAGGCAAGCAGAAACGTGCACTTCTGGAGCAATGAGGAGACAGAGTTCATGCTCATTCAGCTTAAGGAGTTGAATATATTAAAATTCATGTACGGGAGAAAAACGCGCAATGGAGAACACGGAACTGATAACTTTGTTTACACTCTTGAATAGCTCTTCTTCATGACGACAACCGGAAGTGTACCAACACGATGGGGCATGTGGCGCCACCTGTGGCTCGGGTGCACAATGCACCTCACACAATAGCCCGATTTCATTGTGTGCATGTACGATTGGATTTCTCTGGCACCCTGCTGGGACCTTCAGCTCGATTACCGACAGCAGCTCGATTTGGATGTGCATGTAAATGTAGTCACTGACCACATAGACTTGGAGGAATACACTGAGGCCGTCACATCATACATCGCTAAATGCACTGATGAAGTCACTCACTGCAAACCATCACTGTTCGTGCTAACCAGAAACCTTGGCTGACAGGAGAGGTTCACTGGCTCCTGCGGGCTCGAGACACAGCCTTTAGGGCCGGTGACAGGTCTAACAACAGCCAGAGCCAATCTGTCCCACAGCATCAGGGAGGCAAAACGTCAGTACAGCCAGGGTGCGATTTGTGAAAAAAACAGAAGGGGGGATGGTTTTTTTTTTAATCATGAAACGTCACAAAACTAAGGTAACAATAGGCTAACAGCTCAATAACATCCGATGATATCAAATGAATAACACTGTGGCAGCGGGGGCGTGGTCAAGCATCGGTCTGTGACAGCAGGGCGGAGTCAGGGAAGGTAAGTGGCAGAATCACTACACCTGTCGTTAATTATTGTGTTTGTGTGTCTTCCCAGTGACCGCGCCCTATTTAAGGAGAGAGAGCGAGAGCAGAGGGAGCTCTCGCCACAACTAGACGACTGATGTGTGTGCATGTGTGAGAGTGCAGATAGAAGCTGAAAAGCTGAATAAAAGCGAGTTGTGTGAAATCAGTTCTGTCCTGCCGTCCTTCTGTCACAGACCGATGCTTGACCACGCCCCCGCTGCCACAAACACTAAATGAAAACGAACACTAAACCAGAGATAATAAATTCATCTTCCTCTGACTAAATACACGAACACTAACACACAACAAAGTTCGCATTGCTTGTCGCGTTGCTGTGATGTTTCTCTCCCTCCGGATTAAATGGACAGTGACTCGAAAATCACTAAAATACATGAATACTAAATGAACAGTTTGCTCTGATGGCGCAGTTCATGTGGCCTTTTCTGCTTTCCCGTCGGTGCGCTATCCGCCGCGTTTCGCCCTTCTTTAATCCACATTTCTGCGAATTTCTCAGCAGGGAAGGAACGCACGTCTGGCCCATTGACAGCGAGGAAAAGAAGGCTGTTCAGTGTGGATACATTCATTCTGTTGCGCTCATCAGTAAGGATGTGATTCATGGCGCTAAATCCACATTCACACTCTGGATATTGTTATTATCTACAATGTATCTATTTGCTGGGGACGTTCGTGAACATCAAAGCTGCCGCTTCGGGTCATTTTGAAAGTGAGTGCAATGTAGACCATAGAAAACTGTGTCACAACATGCCTGTCATGTCAACTTTTTTTTTGGTTTGTTTTATTGATGGGGTTGTCTCCGAGGATTTTTTTTCAGCAGAGATAAAAACCAGAGGGGGGGATGATCCCCACCATCCCCCCCAGCAAATCGCACCCAGAGTACAGCAAAAAAATATCTGGACACTTCAGCAACACCAGAGATGCACAGTCTCTCTGGCACAGCATTCAAACCCTCACAAACTACAAACCCCCACCACGGACCTGTGAGAGTGACATCACATTGCTAAACTGCCAAAATGACTTCTTTGGAAGCTTTGAAACACAAAACAACACACCAGCACAGAAGACCACTCCTCCCCTGGATGAACAGGCCGTATGTCTGGATCCAGCCAGCATGGAGAGGACCCTCTCCAGGATCAACCCACGTAAGGCAGCTGGACCAGACAACATACCGTACCTGGTCATGTTCTGAAGAACTGTGCCATGGAGCTCAGGGATGTCCTCGCTGACATCTTTAACATCTTTCTGAACCAAGCTGTTGTCCCCATGTGTTTCAAAGCTACAACCATAATACCAGTGCCAAAGAAGCCCCTCTCATCTAACTATAACGATTATAGATAGTTTTCACTGACGTCACGGCATTCCGGGGAATGCCCCCCAGCCGCCATCTTGCAGGGCAAACAAAACGGACCATCGCCACTACCGGCTACGTTATCTCGGACGAATTTATTAAGTTATATAGTCAGTTTTCTAAAATAAAGATCAATTTCGGCAAAATCAAGCAAACGGAAGTATATGGATACATTGGACGACATCTCACGACAACGGTATGCAGCCAAACTGTCCTTGATTGGGGGAATTGACCCTACGAAGTGGACAAAGAAGCATTTTCAAGTGACTATGCAGGGCTGCCATCCATATTGTACCCTGATATTGTGAACTATTTCATGAATACTAAAAGCGCCTACACACTTGACGACCTCAAAGCATACAAGTCGCTGGAGTCATACAATTATTTTGTCTGTGGCTGGGTCCATGAAGTCCACCAAAAACAAGTGAGAATCATGTCCTAATTACAGCCAAGGTATGTACATATTGGAGTTTTAGAGCTCTCAACACTGCATATATATGTGTATAATATCAAGTTGATTTAAGACAAATTTTACATCCATTAGTGGTATTACAGTACCATGTCAGTATAAACTTTGTAATATAATTAACTGGTATGTAGGCTTGTTACACAATTGATTGTTTATTTAAACAACTTACCACTTATAAAATGATCGGAGCAGACTTTGCTGTGTTTGGAAGGCTGAAAATCCTTGCGGTTGATTCTTGCAAGCCATAGATTTCTCCTTTGTATGCTGAGTTTCTTTGTCTGCTCGCCTTCATGCTCCCATACAGTGGGAATTCCATAAAAGCTCCGCTTGACGTCATCATCTGACCTATTACGACAGCCGTGAATACAACAGGTGTGCACCATTGCTAGCTTTAAATAGTAATAATGTAACTATAAATGTAAATAATATATAAATAAATGTAACTTGCGCGTTACAATGTGTGCTCAGTGACCCATACGGTAAGCTTGCCCTACAAGATGGCCGCCACCAGGGAATCCCCGACTCTGTGACATCATGTGAAAACTATCTATTGGCCCGTAACACTGACTTCCACCATCATGAAGTGCTTTGAGTGTCTGGTCATGCAGAACATCAAGTCCATTCTCCCTCCCTTTCATGGCTCATTCCAGTTTGCATATAGGTCAAACAGGTCCATAGAGGACGCTATCTCCGCTGCTCTCCACCCAGCCCTCACTCACCTGGACTCAAAGAACACCTGTGTGCGAATGCTGTTCTTGGATTACAGTTCAGCATTCAACACAATCATTCCCCAGCACCTAATACAAAAACTTGGACATTTGGGACTCAACACCTCTCTTTGCAACTGGGTGCTGGACTTTCTTACAGGGAGGCCACAGAATGTTTGGGTTAGCAGTAACACCTCCAGGACCATCATGCTGAGCACAGGGGCCCCACAAGGGTGTGTGCTCAGCCCACTGCTCTTCACCCTGCTGACCCATGACTGTGTACCAATCTACAGCACCAACCACATCATCAAGTTTGCTGATGACACGACTGTGGTGGGCCTCATCACTAACAACGATGAAGCCAACTACAGGAATGAGGTGAGCCAACTGGTCGAGTGGAGTAAAGACAACAATCTCTTCCTGAATATGGAGAAGACCAAAGAGATTGTAGTTGACTTCAGGAGAGGTCACTCACAGCATCCCCCTCTGACCATCGATGGTGCTGCAGTTGAGAGGGTGAGCAGCACCAAATTCCTAGGGGTGCACATCACTGAAGACCTCTCCTGGTCCAACAATACCGCATCACTGGTCAAAAAGGCTCAAACTTGCCTCTACTTTCTCTGCAAACTGAGGGGTGCATGAGTCCCAACCCCCCATCATGTGCTCATTCTACAGGGGCATCATTGAGAGTGTCCTCACTGTGTCACTCTCATGTTGCATCACTGCATGGTATGGAGGCTGCAGTGCCTCCTGCCGGAAGACTCTGCAACGCATAGTGAACACGGCAAGCAAGATCATTGGTACCCCTCAGCCCTCCGTTATGGACATCTATCATTCCCATCTCACCCGCAGAGCCATCAGCATTGCTGGTGACACCTCCCACCCTTCACACTCACTCTTCAGCCTCCTGCCCTCAGGGAAAAGGTACCAGAGCCTCCAGGGCCGCTCCACAAGACTGCTAAACAGCTTCATCCACCAGGCTGTCAGGATGCTGAACTCTGTCCACTACCTACCCCCCACCCCTGGTCTGTAACTCATTCATTCACACAAGAAAACTACCTCATCTGTTTGCACATCACACCACAAACATTAGCATTACTGCTGTATCTGCTGCTATTGCTCATTTGCACTACTGTTCATATGCACCTCATAAGCTGCTCTTCTAGCACCTTCTCCGTTAGATATTGTACTGTATTACACTACTGTTATTTTGTACATTGTTTGATTTTAGAGTGTACTTTTATCTATCTACAGTATCTATCTATCTATCTATCTATCTATCTCTCTCTCTCTCTCTCTCTCTCTCTATATATATATATATATATATATTGTTTTTCTTAATTTTTTATCTATATTATCTATATTTATAAATATATATATATATATATATATATTGTTTTCTTAATTTTTTTTGTGTGTAATCTTTATCTGTTTTTTACAAGTAAGGTGAGAGAGAAATGGCATTTCAATTCTCCTATATGTCCTGGATATATAGTGAATTGACAATAAAGAATCTTTGAATCTTGAATCTTTGAATCATTATCCTCTTGCATTAGGACCCATTTGGATGGCAAAAACAGTGCTAGCAGTACCTTAACTTTAATTGGAATACAAAAATATCTATTCATCATGTTAAAAGAGTTAAAAAGAAACATTTTGAGTGAGAAAAAGAAGGGTTCAGTTCTGGCTTTACTGGCAGAGGGATACAGTGAGCGTCATTCATGTCTGTTGCACTGTGTAAGGCAACTTTTGAATCATTTTAAACATCAATTGAATGCCACAGCCTATATGAGTATTGCTGCTGACCATGTGCATACCATCCATCCATTATCCATAACTGCTTATCCTGTGCAGGGTTGTGGGCAAGCTGAGTCCTATCCCAGCTGACTATGGGCGAGAGGCAGGGTACACCCTGGACAAGTTGCCAAATCATCACAGAGCTGACACATAGATTTTACAGCTAATTGGTGGCTCTAAATTGACCATGAGTGTGAATCGTTGTTTGTCTCTAAAAACTATAAGATAGTTTTCACTGACGTCACGGCATTCCGGGGAATGCCCTCCAGCCACCATATTGTGGGGCAAACAAAGGACCATCGCCATTACTGGCTACGTTATCTCGGACGAATTTTTAAAGTTATATAGTCAGTTTTCTAAAATAAAGATCAATGTCGGCAAAATCAAGCAAACGGAAGTATATGGATACATTGGACGACATCTCACGACAACGGTATGCAGCAAAACTGGCCTTGATTGGGGGAATTGACCCCTACGAAGTGGACAAAGATGCATTTTCAAGTGACTATGCAGGGCTGCCATCCATATCGTACCCTGATATTGTGAACTATTTCGTGAATAGTAAAAGTGCCTACACACTTGACGACCTCAAAGCACACAAGTCGCTGGAGTCATACAATTATTTTGTCTGTGGCTGGGGCCATGAAGTCCACCATATAAAAACAAGTGACAGTCGTGTCCTAATTACAGCCAAGGTATGTCTCATCTCATTATCTCTAGCCGCTTTATCCTGTTCTACAGGGTCGCAGGCAAGCTGGAGCCTATCCCAGCTGACTATGGGCGAAAGGCGGGGTACACCCTGGACAAGTCGCCAGGTCATCACAGGGCTGGCACATAGACACAGACAACCATTCACATTCACACCTACGGTCAATTTAGAGTCACCAGTTAACCTAACCTGCATGTCTTTGGACTGTGGGGGAAACCGGAGCACCCGGAGGAAACCTATGCGGACACGGGGAGAACATGCAAACTCTGCACAGAAAGGCCCTCGCCAGCCACGGGGCTCGAACCCGGACCTTCTTGCTGTGAGGCAACAGCACTAACCACTACACCACCGTGCCGCCTGCCAAGGTATGTAAACATTGGAATTTTAGAGCTCTCAACACTGCATATAAATATATGTGTGTGTATAACATCAAGTTGATTTAAGACTATTATGAATACTGTGCAATATTACTTTGCATCGGAAAGCTGCGCACATTTGCGTGAAGCTGCGCAAATGTACGCAGCTTTCCAATTTAAACTGTTTTTTTCTCATCCTTATACTTCCTATGTTTCATGGATTGTAACGGATTTGCTTATTTAGTAATTTTAATACAGAATTTACTTTGAAATTATAATCAGACACTCCAACGCCCCCCCTAAAAAAAAAATCGGATCTGCGCAATTCAGCCGTGAAAAAGGCGGCATCCGCCAAAAGGCGCGCTGTTTGCATCCCTGCATACAGAATAGACCTAAAATGTTTTTCAAAAATGACCCTTGCGTGAGTGAAGTGACAAGTGTCAAATAGAAACATGACAAACGAGCGATATTAAGTGTACATTACAATGTAAACGTACACTCAGCGGTTCCAGTTAGGCATTCTCAAGAGATTGTTTACACGATGTTTTGGTTTCCAAAAACAAACTTAAACACAATTGATTGTTTATTTAAACAACTTACCACTTATAAAATGATCGGAGCAGACTTTGCTGTGTTTGGAAGGCTGAAAATCCTTGCGGTTGATTCTTGCAAGCCATAGATTTCTCCTTTGTATGCTGAGTTTCTTTGTTTGCTCGCCTTCGTGCTCCCATACAGTGGGAATTCCATAAAAGCTCTGCTTGATGTCATCATCTGACCTATTACGACAGCCGTGAATACAACAGGTGTGCACCATTGCTAGCTTTAAATAGCCTGCTTGGGTTCTTTTGAAGACTTTGTACTCGAGCGTTACAATGTGTGCTCAGTGACCCGTACGGTAAGCTTGACCCGCAAGATGGCCGCCACTAGGGAATCCCAACATCAAACAATACATCTTACTATGTATCCTTAACTCAGGTGCAATATATGTATATAGGAATCTCATCTCATCTCATTATCTCTAGCCGCTTTATCCTTCTACAGGGTCGCAGGCAAGCTGGAGCCTATCCCAGCTGACTACGGGCGAAAGGCAGGGTACACCCTGGACAAGTCGCCAGGTCATCACAGGGCTGACACACAGACACAGACAACCATTCACACTCACATTCACACCTACGGTCAATTTAGAGTCACCAGTTAACCTAACCTGCATGTCTTTGGACTGTGGGGGAAACCGGAGCACCCGGAGGAAACCCACGCGGACACGGGGAGAACATGCAAACTCCACACAGAAAGGCCCTCGCCGGCCCCGGGGCTCAAACCCAGGACCTTCTTGCTGTGAGGCGACAGCGCTAACCACTACACCACCGTGCCGCCCATATATAGGAATCATTGTATATAAAATCACTTCATTTTGCTTTTACTTAAGTTATTGAACTTATTTAAATTTATTTTATTTTTATTTATTCTTTTTTAAGGACTATTTTATCTTCTATTTTTAGACATATTTACTTCTTCCTTGATTCAGGAGCCTGGTTGCAATTTTGAATTTCCCTCCGGGGATTAATAAAGTAATTTTGATGATGTAGACTACTTTCTAGCCTTGCCCTGGCTGTCTGCCTGTAAAGATCTGTCAAGTCCCAGATAGCAAATGATGTTATTTCAATGTTGATATTTGGTCAAGATGGTTGATTTATAGTTATGGTTGAACACTGATGATGGATCAACCATTAATCAACCACTGATAAAATAAAAAGTTGAAAAAATGTGTTCGAATCAATGTAATGGTTGAAGGAAACATTTGATCAATGTTGAATATATGTTGATTTTGTTGTCATCATACACTGCACCACTGGACGGGAGCCTGGGGTGCACTCTGGGTGAGACCATTTTGTGGGAGGGGGGTTTCCTATATTTCATTGAATTTCATTTATTTAATTTAGAATTTTAATAGAGCACAAGGAACTATGAAGAATAGATTATTATTTATGGTTATGTGCAAATCTTGTGTGTGCAACATGTAAGGAAAAAACGAACAGAAAAACAAACATCTCCGTTTTCTACCGTACCGGCCGCTATTTGGAATGGTCCAAATAACCGTCTCTCAGAAGAACTTTCAGAAGAGCTCGAGCTCCGCGGCTTACCCAGCGGGCCTTCAGTGAATTGGTGAAAAATTGGCTTCGGTACGCCCCTTGGCGTGTCGGGGGAAAGAAAAGGAACTAGATGTAAGCGAACTTGATATTCCTAAATTGCTGTTTTGTAAAAGTAAGAGGTGATTTGTAGTATTTGCTGTCTGCAAAACGTTCTATCATGAGCACTGACATAAATGTTGCCTCTGCTTCTCCCACAGCCTCCACTTCAGGATTGAAGTCTTTTTTTTCTGTTGTTACTGACACAATAAAACAACAATAACAAACAATCCCTCTTCTGTTATTTCATTCAGTAATTGACAAATATGTATGAATGTATGTGGTTGTATGCAGTGCTTGATCTGTCTGTGTAGGCTGATAGACACCCATGAAGTAACTCTGAATGAATAATAAAAGTAATTATACTCTATTAGCATATGTACCTTTTACAACCCCGATTCCAAAAAAGTTGGGACAAAGTACAAATTGTAAATAAAAACGGAATGCAATGATGTGGAAGTTTCAAAATTCCATATTTTATTCAGAATAGAACATAGATGACATATCAAATGTTTAAACTGAGAAAACGTATCATTTAAAGAAAAAAATTAGATGATTTTAAATTTCATGACAACAACACATCTCAAAAAAGTTGGGACAAGGCCATGTTTCCCACTGTGAGACATCCCCTTTTCTCTTTACAACAGTCTGTAAACGTCTGGGGACTGAGGAGACAAGTTGCTCAAGTTTAGGGATAGGAATGTTAACCCATTCTTGTCTAATGTAGGATTCTAGTTGCTCAACTGTCTTGGGTCTTTTTTTGTCATATCTTCTGTTTTATGATGCGTCAAATGTTTTCTATGGGTGAAAGATCTGGACTGCAGGCTGGACTGCAGGCTGTTCAGTACCCAGACCCTTCTTCTATGCAGCCATGATGCTGTAATTGATGCAGTATGTGGTTTGGCATTGTCATGTTGGAAAATGCAAGGTCTTCCCTGAAAGAGACATTATCTGGATAGGAGCATATGTTGCTCTAGAACCTGGATATACCTTTCAGCATTGATGGTGTCTTTCCAGATGTGTAAGCTGCCCATGCCACACGCACTAATGCAACCCCATACCATCAGAGATGCAGGCTTCTGAACTGAGCGCTGATAACAACTTGGGTCGTCCTTCTCCTCTTTAGTCCGAATGACATGGCGTCCCTGATTTCCATAAAGAACTTCAAATTTTGATTCGTCTGACCACAGAACAGTTTTCCACTTTGCCACAGTCCATTTTAAATGAGCCTTGGCCCAGAGAAGACGTCTGCGCTTCTGGATCATGTTTAGATACGGCTTCTTTGAACTATACGGTTTTAGCTGGCAACAGTGGATGGCACGGTGAATTGTGTTCACAGATAATGTTCTCTGGAAATATTCCTGAGCCCATTTTGTGATTTCCAATACAGAAGCATGCCTGTATGTGATGCAGTGCCGTCTAAGGGCCCGAAGATCACGGGCACCCAGTATCGTTTTCCGGCCTTGACCCTTACGCACAGAGATTCTTCCAGATTCTCTGAGTCTTTTGATGATATTATGCACTATAGATGATGATATGTTCAAACTCTTTGCAATTTTACACTGTCGAACTCCTTTCTGATATTGCTCCACTATTTGTCAGCACAGAATTTGGGGGATTGGTGATCCTCTTCCCATCTTTACTTCTGAGAGCCGCTGCCACTCCAAGATGCTCTTTTTATACCCAGTCATGTTAATGACCTATTGCCAGTTGACCTAATGAGTTGCAATTTGGTCCTCCAGCTGTTCCTTTTTTGTACCTTTAACTTTTCCAGCCTCTTATTGCCCCTGTCCCAACTTTTTTGAGATGTGTTGCTGTCATGAAATTTCAAATGAGCCAATATTTGGCATGAAATTTCAAAATGTCTCACTTTCGACATTTGATATGTTGTCTATGTTCTATTGTGAATACAATATCAGTTTTTGAGATTTGTAAATTATTGCATTCCGTTTTTATTTACAATTTGTACTTTGTCCCAACTTTTTTGGAATCGGGGTTGTAGATAATGGTCAAACAGATATCGATTCAGTGTCATGACATGTCGATTTCCATTTAGATGATGGTTGAATCACCATTGATTCAGTATATTATTTCAACATGAAATCAACGGAAATTTAAATGTAAGTTTCTATTTAGATGATGGTTGAATCACTATTGATTCAATGCTGATAGGGTTGAAAATTCAACGTTGATTCAACCCAAATTCAAGGGGACACTTTCAATATCATTTCAACATTATTTCAATGTTTTCTGCCAAACGCTATTTCAATGTTGATTCAACTGATTTTTGCTATCTGGGGTAAGGAGCCAGTTCCCTAGTGGCAGCCATCTTGCGGGTCAAGCTTACCGAACGGGTCACTGAGCACAAACAACGATTCACACTCATGGTCAATTTGGAGCCACCAATTAGCCTAACCTGCATGTCTTTGGACTGTGGGGGAAACCGGAGCACCTGGAGGAAATCCACGCAGACACAGGGAGAACATGCAAACTCCACACAGAAAGATCCCCATTGGCCACTGGGCTTGAAACCAGAACCTTCTTGCTGTGAGGAGACAGTGCTAACCACTACACCACTGTGCCACCCATGTGCAGTCCTTCATGGCCAAAATACAATCTTGTAATGATGTAAAATTTCCAATATGATGTACCATGGCACAAAACACAAGTTGTCTCAATCTGGTTCTATGAATGTGCCAATTAGTTCAGTGTCCTCTTGTGGCATATCCTCATCTAAATCCAATTGAGCACCTTTGGGATGTGGTAAAATGGGAAAAAATGGTTTTCAACAACTTTTTTTTCTGGCAATAATATACTTTGAAAATATAAATATAATTTTGTAGCAGTTCGTGTAGGTGGGTGGAGCACAGAAGGACGGCAGGACAGAACTGATTTCACAAAACTCTCTTTTATTCAGCTTTTCAGCGTTTATATCTATTCCCACACACTCAGACACACGCACACACATCAACCGTCTGGTTGTGGAGAGAGCTCCCTCAGCTCTCGCTCTCTCTCCTTAAATAGGGCGCGGTCACTGGGAAGACACACAAACATTAATTAACGACAGGTGTAGTGATTCTGCCACTTACCTTCCCTGACTCCGCCCTCCTGTCACAGACCGATACTAGACCATGCCCCCGCTGCCACATTCCCCCACCGCCCGACTCAGGCCGGGCAGCCGTCCGGCCCGCAGCCGACTCCCCCCCCCCCCTTGACGGGAGAGGAAGTCTGCCACGACCATCTGCGCCCCCGGCCTGTGGATCACCTTGAAGTTAAAGGGTTGGAGTGCCAGATACCAATGGGTGATCCGCGCGTTGGCATCCTTCATGCGGTGGAGCCACTGGAGGGCCGCGTGGTCCGAACAGAGGGTGAAAGGGTGTTCCAGCAGGTAGTACCGGAGGGCGAGGACTGCCCACTTGATCGCCAGGCACTCCTTCTCGATGGTACTGTAGCGCCCCTCATGCACCGACAGCTTCCGACTATTGTATAAGACTGGGCGATCCTCCCCCTCCACCTGCTGAGACAAAACGGCCCCCAGCCCTCTGTCCGACGCATCCGTCTGCAACATAAAGGGGAGAGAAAAGTCAGGGGAGTGTAAAAGTGGCCCCCCACACAGTGCAGCCTTTACCTTAGAGAAAGCCCGCTGGCATTGCTCCGTCCACTGGACCGGATCTGGTGCCCCCTTTTTAGTCAGATCAGTCAGCGGGCTGGTAACGTCCAAATAATTAGGTATAAACCTACGATAATAGCCAGCCAGCCACAGGAACTGTCTCACCCCCTTTTTGGTCTTGGGCCTCGGGCAGGCCGCAATCGCTGCAGTCTTGTTAATCTGGGGACGCACCTGCCCATTGCCCAAGTGGAAGCCCAGATACCGTACTTCCACCCGCCCAATCGCACACTTCTTCGGGTTGGCTGTGAGACCCGCCCGCCTCAGCGACCTAAGGACGGCCCTCAGATGTTGTAGGTGCTGCGGCCAGTCATTACTATAAATAATGATATTGTCTAGGTACGCGGCCGCATAGGTGGCGTGGGGGCGGAGGACCCTGTCCATCAGCCGCTGAAACGTAGCAGGAGCCCCAAACAGCCTAAAAGGAAGTGTGACGAATTGGTGTAAGCCAAACGGTGTGGAAAAGGCCATTTTTTCCTGGGATAATGGAGTCAAGGGGATCTGCCAATAACCCTTTGTTAAATCCAGTGTCGAGTAAAAACGAGCCGTGCCTAGCCGATCGAGCAACTCATCAATATGAGGCATTGGGTACGCATCGAATTTAGACACCGCGTTGACTTTTCTATAGTCTACACAGAACCGGACTGACCCGTCGGCCTTGGGTACCAAGACCACCAGGCTGCTCCAGTCACTGTGGGACTCCTCGACGATGCCCATTTCGAGCATGGCCTCGAGTTCTTCCCGAACCACCTTTTTCTTGTGTTCGGGTAACCTGTAAGGGCGGCTACGCACTACCACCCCCGGGGCATCTCAATGTAGTGCTCTATGAGGTTAGTGCGGCCAGGCAGGGGCGAGAACATGTCCGAAAACTCGGTCTGCAACTGGGCAACCTCCGCGAGTTGGGTCGGGGAGAGGTGGTCTCCACAGGGGACCGGAGAGGGACGTGATGCTAATGTTCCTTTTTGAACCTCCGGCCCCAGCTCCGCCTTTTCCGGAACCACCGACACCAACGCCATGGGGACCTCCTCATTCCAGAGTTTGAGTAGGTTGAGATGGTAAATCTGTAGCGCCCCACCCCTGTCCGTTCGCTTCACCTCATAGTCGACGTCCCCGACTCGCCGTGTGACCTCAAAGGGTCCTTGCCACTTGGCGACTAATTTCGAGCTCAATGTGGGCAACAGTACGAGTACTTTCTCTCCCGGTGCGAACTCTCTAAGGCGCGTACCTTTGTCGTACAGGCGGGTTTGCCGTTCTTGGGCCTGCTGCAAATTCTCCTGGGTTAGGTGTGTGAGTGTGTGGAGTTTTGCGCGCAGGTCAATAACGTATTGAATTTCATTTTTGCTTGGTGAAGGTCCCTCCTCCCAATTTTCTTGCAGCACATCTAAAATGCCGCGCGGCTTACGCCCATATAATAATTCAAACAGGGAGAACCTCGTGGAGGCTTGGGGGACCTCTCGCACTGCAAAGAGCAAGGGTTCGAGCCATTTATCCCAGTTACGCGCGTCCTCACTTACAAATTTTTTAATTATGTTTTTAAGGGTGCGATTAAACCGTTCCACTAAACCATCCGTTTGTGGGTGATGCACGCTGGTGCGGATCGGCTTAATACCTAATAACCCATACAGTTCGTTCAGTGTTCGTGACATAAACGAGGTGCCTTGATCAGTCAGACTCTCTTTTGGGATTCCAACTCGGGAGATAACGCGGAAGAGTGCCTCCGCAATACTGCATGCTGAGATATTGCGAAGAGGCACTGCTTCCGGGTATCGCGTTGCATAGTCCACTAGAACTAATATAAAGCGGTACCCTCTTGTTGACCGATCTAATGGCCCGACAAGATCCATCCCAATTCTTTAGAATGGGGTCTTGATTAACGGCAGAGGGCGCAAAGGCGCTTTTGGAATGGCCGCTGGATTTACTAACTGGCATTCGCGGCATGCCGTACACCACCTACGGACATCGCCGCGAATCCCCGGCCAATAGAATCGGGCCATTATTCGGGCTAGTGTTTTATCCTGCACTAAATGTCCAGCCATGGGATTAAAGTGAGCCGCCTGGAATACCAATTCCCTGCAGCTCTTCGGAATTAAAAGCTGCGTGACTCGCTCTTTAGTTTGAGTGTCCTGCGTCACTCGGTATAATCTATCCTTCATAATCGCGAAGTAGGGGAAGGACGGGGTGGCGTTCGGCTGGAGCATTTGACCATCGATTACTCTCACTTGGTCAAACGCATGCCGCAGAGTTTCGTCCCGCGATTGCTCTAATGGGAAATCTGCGAGGGATTCCCCAACAGAGAGAGGAGGGGCCAGCGGCTCCTCACTCTGACGCGGAGATGACGTAGACGGCTCTATGACAGCTGCTCCCGCCAAAGCGACACCGGGACCTCCCCCTGTCAAATGGCAGGACCCACTCTTCACTAAGTGTGTCATTAAATCCCGAAATCCCGGCCAATCAGTCCCCAAAATTAAAGAGTGGGTAAGGCGAGGATTAACCGCCGCCTTCACTATAAATTTTTCCCCTCTGAAAAAAATGTGGACTGACACTAAAGGGTAGTTGTGAACATCCCCGTGCACACACAACACCTTCACCAATTGTGCTCCCCCCACTGCCTCGTCTTGCACCAGGCTTTGGTGGATTGAGGTCTGATTACAGCCAGAATCCACCAACGCCTGATATGTATCCCCTTGGATACTCACCAGTATGCGATATGCTCCGGCCCGATCGAGGGCGGCTCCTGGCGCGTTGGGGATCTGAACCACCGCGCCCACCTCCATTACCGAGCACTGCTGTTGTAGGTGGCCCGGTTCCCGGCAGCACCAGCAAACCGGCCCGGGCTTCCTCTCTGCACTAGTGCTCTGGGGCTCACTCACCTGAGGGGGGGGAGAAACAGACACAGAAGGGAGACACGGAAGGGCACCGCGGGTGCGGCGGGCCAGCTGAGGTGGCGCCGGCCCCCGCCTCCGCGGTGGGGTAATGGGGTGAGGAGAAGACACAGGAGGAGGGGAGAGAGAGAGGAGAGAAGAGGTCGTCTGCTGTCCTGCCATCGGGACAACTTCCAGATGATCCTCCGCCAGCTCGATTGCCTGATCCAGCGAAGCCGGGTGGTGGCACTGGACCCACTCTGCGGTTCCCGCTGGTAAACGTGTGACGAACTGTTCCAGTACCACCTGGTCGATGAGTCCCTCGGCGTCGCAGCTGTCGGCCCTCAACCACTGCCAGCAGGCATCCCGGAGTTGCTGGCCAAACGCGAACGGCTGGCCGACTTCCTCCAAGCGCAGAGCGTGGAAACGCTGATGTTGTTGCTCCGGGGTGCATCCCACTCGCTGGAGGACGGCCCGGCGAAGGTCCGTGTAGGCCAGCCGGCAGTCGGCGGGGAGCTGTAGCGCGGCCAGCTGCGCCTCTCCCGTTAGCAGGGGGAGGAGGCGCGCCGCGCGCTGTTCCACCGGCCACCCCGAGGTCTCTGCTACCTGCTCAAAGAGCGTGAAGAATGCCTCGGGGTCGTCCTTCGGGCCCATCTTCGTGAGGGCGAGGGGGGAAGGGCCCGCGGCGGTGGAGATGGTGGACCCCGCCGATGCGAGGAGGTGCCGGAACGCCCGACGATCTTCCTGTTGCGCCAGCACCAGGGCCTCGAACCGTTGTTCTTGCTCCTTTCGGAGGGCGAGCAGCACCTGGTGCTGGCTCTGTTGGGCCGTGGCAAGGGCGTGGATCAGGTCAGCGAAGGTGGAGGACTCCATGGGGCTGTTGTCTTCTGTGCTCGTCCCGGGTTTCAGCACCACTGTAGCAGTTCGTGTAGGTGGGTGGAGCAGAGAAGGACGGCAGGACAGAACTGATTTCACAAAACTCTCTTTTATTCAGCTTTTCAGCGTTTATATCTATTCCCACACACTCAGACACACGCACACACATCAGCCGTCTAGTTGTGTAGAGAGCTCCCTCAGCTTTCGCTCTCTCTCCTTAAATAGGGCGCGGTCACTGGGAAGACACACAAACATTAATTAACGACAGGTGTAGTGATTCTGCCACTTACCTTCCCTGACTCCGCCCTCCTGTCACAGACCGATGCTAGACCACGCCCCCGCTGCCACAAATTTATAATGTGGAAATGATGCATCAACATCAAACAATACATCTTACCATGTATCCTTAACTCAGGTGCAATATATGTATATAGGAATCATTGTATATAAAATCACTTCATTTTGCTTTTACTTACAGTAAGTTATTGAACTTATTTAAATTTATTTTATTTTTATTTATTCTTTTTTAAGGACTATTTTATCTTCTATTTGTAGACATATTTACTTCTTCCTTGATTCAGGAGCTTGGTTGCAATTTTGAATTTCCCTCCAGGGATTAATAAAGTAATTCTGATTCTGATGATGTAGACTACTTTGTAACCTTGCCCTGGCTGTCTGCCTGTAAAGATCTGTCAAGTAAGGACCAGTTTAACAAATGTGGTGATAAAAACAGTTAGTCTGCCTGAAAAAGTTTGAATAAGTGTACTTTTCTCAAACAGTGAGTGACACAATTAGAACAACTTACTGGATAGCTATATGTAACCATATCAAAATGGATACTGACTTAAAAAGGTCCACAATGCCGATGTGCTGTCCCATTGCCAAAACAGACAACATTGCTTACGCATTCTGTATAGATGACAGCAGCGAAAATTTTCAGTGTATAAATGGCCTAATTAAAAGACAATATATTTTATCAACAAAACAGAACTGACTGAATTAATCAGTGATTATTTCCCAACTGATGTTAACATGAACAGTAGGGTGGAGCTAATTTTTAAAGTTATTAAATATGACCATCTTACCACCTAATTTGATTTCAATATCTCTCTGGGAGCCTATCCCAGCTGACTACGGGCGAAAGGCGGGGTACACCCTGGACAAGTCGCCAGGTTATCGCAGGGCGATTTCAATATCTATAAAAATAATTCTGGTAAAATATTAACAAAAATGAAGAAATCTAACTGGTAGCTCAATCAGCATGAAGTTTGGCAGCCAAGCCACAAAGTCCACCACAATTAAGTGCTGCTGTCATTAGAGGTATTATTCAATATAGGGCCTACAATAATACTACACTGGACTGGATTGGGGTGGCACGATGGTGTAGTGGTTAGCACTGTCGCCTCACAGCAAGAAGGTCCTGGGTTCAAGCCCAGCAGCCGGCGAAGACCTCTCTGTGTGGAGTTTGCATGTTCTCCCCATGTCTGCATGGGTTTCCTCTGGATCCTCCGGTTTCCCCCACAGTCCAAAGACATGCAGGTTAGGCTAATTGGTGGCTCTAAATTGACCGTTGGTGTGAGTGTGAATGGTTGTTTGTCTCTGTGCCAGCCTTGTCTACGGTGTACCCCGCCTCTCACCCATAGTCAGCTGGAATAGGCTCCAGCTTGCCTGCGACCCTGTAGAAGGATAAAGCGGCTAGAGATGATGAGATGAGATACAGTGAAATGTAAACTGTGCAATTGTTATATTGCAGTTGTGCAAATGTTAATCATTTAAAAAAATTATTACTAACATTATGGAGCTAACCGATCTAGCTGATCCCATCCCACAGTGCCTGACAACATAAGCTGAAAATATGCTTAGGAAAAAAGCTTCTATTGGCCCTCGGTCTACCTATTGAGGTATTTCACCTGATGTCACAGGGTCACGTGACGCCCCGGTGTCTGCCATTTTGGACGTCAAGCTAGCTAATGTCAACAACAGTAGCTAGTATGTTACTGTAGCAATGTTTATGTTCAGTCATTTGGATGACTGTTAAAACCTTTCAGTCTCAAGTTTTTCCTTTATTGGATTTACTAGTTTACTGAGCCAGCGAGCCCCGGAGCGCTAGCTAGCCGGCCAGCGAGCCCCGGAGCGCTAGCTAGCCGGCCAGCCAGCCCCGGAGCGCTAGCTAGCCGGCCAGCCAGCCCCGGAGCGCTAGCTAGCCGGCCAGCCAGCCCCGGAGCGGTAGCTAGCCGGCCAGCCAGCCCCGGAGCGCTAGCTAGCCGACCAGCGAGCCCCGGAGCGCTAGCTAGCCGGCCAGCGAGCCCCGGAGCGCTAGCTAGCCGGCCAGCGAGCCCCGGAGCGCTAGCTAGCCGGCCAGCGAGCCCCGGAGCGCTAGCTAGCTAGCGCCAGCCAGCCCCGGAGCGCGCTCAGTAAACTAGTAAATACAGTAAAGGAAAAACTTATAACGGGCCATGTCTCAACAGACTAAGAAGTTATTTCAATGACATTTAATAACATTTTGTTTATCCTGAGGACCGAAAGTAAATGAAAATGTGAACAAATCTTAGCTGTCAGTGAACAATCCTGGTGGAAGCAGGTAAATGTCATTCTCTAAGCCTGCTAACCTCAATTTTTGCAAATGCCTCTCCCTCTGCTCGCCCTGTAAATGCCCTACGTCGCTGGATAGTGAAGGTGTTTTCTGCATCTCGCTCCTTTTTCTTTTAAGTTTTTCGTTTGTCGCCTTCCTCGCATTCAAACTGATTCGAGCCGTGCCGTCCAAAATGGCAGCATCACATGACTTGGTCACGTGAGTGAAATACCTCAATACCCATATTGAAGACACTTTTTTGAGTACCTCTGAAGTCTGGAAACAGAACTAGTGCATGCCACATTGCTATAATTGTTAATGTATAAATAAAATTTGTTGAACAATATTTTTTTAATTTACTTTATTAATAAAATATATCAAAAAGAAAGTACCAATAGGCTAAAAAAAGCCTGTAGAATGGGTATCCGTCCATTATCTGTAGCCGCTTATCCTGTTCTACAGGGTCACAGGCAAGCTTAGACTTTCTTTACTGTCATTCAGATTTGCATCAAACAATACACATCTGAACGAGATTTCGTTGCTTTGGCTTAGGCCAAGTTTACATTAGACCGTATCTGTCTCGTTTTCTTCGTGGATGCACTGTCCGTTCACATTAAAACGCCGGGAAACGGGAATCCGCCAGAGCCCACGTATTCAATCCAGTTCGTGTCTGGTCCGGTGCTGTGTAAACATTGAGAATATGCGGATACGCTGTGCTGAGCTCTAGCTGACGTCGTCATTGGACAACGTCACTGTGACATCCACCTTCCTGATTCGCTGGCGTTGGGATCTCACACACAGCGGCTCAGTCCCGAATCACTGCTCGTGCGCTTCACTCGCGCGCTCTGTGAGCTGCGCAGGGCCGGAGTGCGCACCCTCCAGAGGGCACTCGCTGTTCAGGGCGGAGTGATTTGGAGCGCAGGAGGAAGCGCTGAGCCGCACTGAGGTTTATTTACACATTTCAACCTCCTTCAGGCGCTTAAACTCAGTGAGAACATGAACATCACAGCCAGGTGTGTTTATTTGCTGGAGAAGGTGTTCGCTTGCCATCCTTCCACTTGCAAGTGGTGAGTGACTTGTGCATGCCCGATATGCACTGGGATCATGTGACGTGCCGTCTAATTAGTCATGTGATTAGCGTATCCGTGTATTGGCGTTGCTGTGTGCATGCGAATCATGTATTGGCATTGCTGTGTGCACGCTAATCGTTTTAAAAACGTTAATCTGATGATCCGCTGATTCGAAATAATGTAAACAGGGCCTTAGTGTAGTGCAGAACGAAACAGCAGCAAGTATATTATCTGAAAAAAAAATGTGTGTGTGTATATATATATATATATATATATATATATATATATATACACACACTGTATATAAAAAGAAAACTGTGTATAAAGTGCTATATACAATATAAAGTGTATTGTCTGAATATAAAGTATATTGTGGTGGGAGGGGGATTAATTCGGTTCAACAGTCTTATGGCATGTGGGAAAAAGCTGTTGTAGAACCTGGCTGTTCTACTCCGGAGGCTGCATAGCCTCTTTCCCGAAACCAGCAGTGAGAACAGTCCATAGTGGGGGTGGGAGGTGTCTCTGCTGATGTTGCGAGCCCTGGTTAGGCAGCGTTTTTCTGCAATATCCTGTATTGGAGGAAGTGAAGTCCCGATGATTTTCTCTGCTGTCTTCACCACCCTCTGCAGGGACTTCCAGTCAGAGGCCCTGCAGGCTCCTGACCAGACAGAGATGCAGCAAGTCAGTATGCTCTCTATAGTGCCTCTGTAGAAAGTGGTGAGAATTGGAGGGGGGAGATGTGCCTTCTTCATCCGGCGCAGAAAGAGCATGCGCTTCTGAGCCCTCTTTACAAGGGCCCCGGTGTGATGGAACCAGGTCAGAGTGTCCGTTATCTGCACCCCCAGGAACTTTGTGCTGCTGACTCTCTCCATTGCTGTGTCATTGATTATGAGTGGTGTGTGAGTGGGCCAGCTCCTCCTGAATTTGACAATGATCTCCTTGGTTTTGATGACATTCAGGACCAGGTTGTTGGTTTTGCACCAGTCCACTAGGTGTATCACCTCCTCTCTGTAGGCCACATCGTTGTCACCCTGGATAAGGCCCACTACTGTTGTGTCATCTGCAAACTTCATGATATGGTTAGTAGTGGACCTGGGACAGCAGTCATAGGTCATCAGGGTGAACAGCAGCGGGCTCAGGACACAGCCCCGAGGGGAGCCAGTGCTCACAGAGATGACACTGGAGGTGTTGTTGCCCACCCGCACAGACTGACGTCTGTTGGTGAGAAAGTCAAGCAGCCAGTTACTCAGGGGGGAGCTGAAACCAAGAGGGGCCAGTTTGCTCACCAGGTGCTGTAGATGATGGTATTGAACAGTGAGCTGAAGTCCAAAAACAGCATCTGCACATGTGTGTCCTTCCCTTCCAGATGTTCTAAGCTCAGATGGAGTACAGAGGAGATGGTGTCCTCTTTGGAGCGATAAGCAAACTGGTACAGGTCAAATGTGTGGGGGGGGGGGATCTGGAGACAATGTGGTCCTTTTGTTAGGGTTTTGCTGGGAATCAAACCCAGGTCACTGGTGTAGTGATCCAGCAAACCCCCACTAGGCCACCAGGGGAATGACTCAAGTGCAGAAGCGTGAGACAAAAGTAGAGTAGCAAAAAACAGTTTATTTACAATGCAAAAAATCCAAAAAGTATAATCCAAAACGCTCAGAAGATATAAGGGAAAAAATAAAAAATCCAAAAGTTCAAAGTCAATACAAAAGCCAATAACCAGAAAAGAAGGTGTAAAAATCCAAACGCTCAGAAGATCCAAAAAGTCAAGAACAAAATCCACAAAGTTCAAAAGAAAGCAAAAATACAAAGAACACAAGGACATAGGCAAGGCACACAGGACAGCGGTAACTAGCACTAAACAGCATAGCAAAAAGACTCCGTGACTAGAGGCCAAACTGAGGGAGTATAAATACACAAACTAAATGGAACACAGGTGACAATAATGAGGACTAGGCGGGGCACAAGGCACATGGAAAAACAAAACACAACACACAGAAACAATAGCGGCCTCTAGCAGTCAAAACAAACATGACCACAAAAAAGGAATGATAGCGGCCTCTAGAGGCCAACAAAGTCCAAGTCCTAACACCTTTACCAGCCTCTCGAAGCACTTCATCATTATGGGGGTGAGTGCTATGGGGTAGTAATCGTTGAGGGAGGAGATTATGGGTTTTGAGGCACCGGGATGATTGTAGCAGTCTTTAGACATGGTGGTACCACAGCCTGGCTCAGCGAGGTGTTGAAGATGTCCATGAGAACTCGAGCCAGCTGATCAGCACATTCTTTGAGCACCCATCCTGGTATGCCATCAGGACCGGCTGCTTTCCGTGTGTTCACTCTCCTCAGGGTTCTGCGGACATTATCTGTGTCCAGACTGATTGGCTGCTCATCAGGACGAGGAATAAATTTCCTCACAGGAGTGGTGTTGAGTGCCTCAAACCTCCCAAAGAAGTTATTGAGTTCATTGAGAATGTTGATGTTGTCATCACGGGGGGAGGAGTAGCTTTATAGTCTGTGATGACTTGGATACCCTGCCACATTCGTCTGGTGCCTATCCCAGCTGACTGTGGGTGAGAGGTGGGGTACACCCTGGACAAGTTGCCAGGTCATCACAGGGCTAACACATAGACACAAACAACCATTCACTCTCACCTACAGTCAATTTAAAGCCACCAATTAGCCTAACCTGCATGTCTTTGGACTGTGAGGGAAACCGGAGCACCCAGAGGAAACCCACGTGGACACGGGGAGAGCATGCAAACTCCACACAGAAAGGCCCTCATCGGCCACTGGGCTTAAACTCAGGACCTTCTTGCTGTGAGGTGACAGTGCTAACCGCTACACCACTGTGCCGCCTGTAGAATGGGTACTTCTTTTGAATATGTGTCTGTGTGCAATTATTTTGATGCAGTGAGTTTAATGTATAAAAAATATTTAATATCTTTTTGAGCTTTGTACATAATTTATGATTTTATTGCAAATTTGTATAAAATGCATTACTTTTGTAATCTTCGAATTAATTGAGCTACCACTAAAATTTAAGATATAATGCACAAACTTTGTCTATATGGTTTTTAGTACAAATGGAACATGTTTAGTGGGTAAGACCAAATAAAATGAATGAAAAACAATTTTCTGTCATTTAAGCTCCACCCTAATGAACAGTGATCAGTCATCACTTCTCAGAATGACAGATGTTGAAATGCAAGAGAATTTTGTTTCAGGTGATGAGAGAGAGACTGATGTGGATGATGCTGATAATCAGATTTCACTTTTAAAATGCCATAACGTTACTTGTTGTTGAGATACATGCAAATAAGAAACATATTTCAGATAATTCTGTAGTTTTCAGAACTATATATATTAGAAAGTGTCAATAGTTTACTATAGCCATAGCCAATGTGATACTGACTCTTAAAAGTTCCACAGTGCCTATGTGCCATCCTTGTCTTGCTGAAACAGATACTGGGGTATGTGGCACTAAGGCTAATTTATTTCAAAGAACAGCAGATTAAACAGCTCTGTGAGGACTGCTTCTGAGGCATCGCCCATCTTAAATTGCTTTTACTCCTCCTCATCGCCAATTACTTTTCTCAAGTAGGAAGTACAAAAGCATTTACTTCTTTAATGTTGTTTTTTTCCCCCGAAGCAGAACACATTATTAACAAGCTGAACTCATGTGCTTCTTTATTGATCCTAAAAGGCTGGATGTCACACTCACTGTACATAACTAACTCATAAACTATAGCTGGATGATTGCAAGAAGGTACCATTTGCCAGGAGGAAGAAATGTGAAGACTGTGTGTGTGTGTGTGTGGTGCCTGATGATATAGTTTGTCTTCATCTCACAATGTTTTTTCAGTCTTCTGCATGACTTGCTTTTGTTTATGCTCATTGTGTTTCAGCACAACTGTGTATGAGGTGATGGTTACATAAAATACTTGGTATATGCAACATATTTTTTAAATCTGGGTTTTAGTTTATAGTTGGTACAATAAGCAAGTCAGCAGAAACCAAGATTGTCTTTGCTGTCAGAGACAGATCTGATCTTCCACACTCTCTAACATCAGAATCCAAATCAAGTTGACACTGTGCATGCATATTGCATGTACAATCTCAGCAGAACCTAGCATATGCAGGACAATTCTCAAACATTTATTCTGTGCTGAATATCATTTAAAGAGCCGAATGAATATTAATGTAACAATGTCAGTAGGGGCAACCAAATAAATTTTTAAACTGCCAAAACTTTATGGTGGCTGTAGCGTGCTTAAACGTCGTGGGTATTTATTACTGCAAGTGAGACCTTTTTTACATTAGTGACTATTGTGAAAAATTAATTGCATTGAAAACCAAATTAACAGAACTGAACAAAAGATTTGTTCTGTTCAGTTAATTTGCTGTTACAAGCACAATGCCTTTTTTGTACATCAATCAAAAATAGTAAAAATGGTTTTAAAACATCTAGCACAAATCTGATAGTCTGTCCAACATAAACTATATCCCTAGATTAGATGCGTAATGCAATGACACGTCTATATCTGTACCAGTATTTGTATCTATATGCATTAGGATTTAACTCTGAAGTGGGTGGGTGGTGGGTGTGGCCAAAACCTGAAGTTTTTGGTTATTTATTTATTTATTTATTTATTTTTATTAAATATGAACCGTTGTGAGGTGGCAGGGTGGTGCAGTGGTTAGCACTGATGCAGCACAGCGAGAAGGTTCTGAGTTCGAACATTTTGGCTAACTGGGGCCTTTTATGTGGTGTTTGCATATTATCCAGTGCATATTGCATATTATGGGAGTTTCCTCTGGGAGCTCCAGTTTCCTCCTACAGTCAAAAGACATGCAGTTTAGGTCAAGTCAAGTTTATTTTTATAGCGCTTTTAACAACAGACATTGTCACAAAACAGCTTTACAGAATTTTAATGACTTTAAACATGAGCTAACTTTATCTCTAATCTGTTCCCGATGAGCAAGACTGAGGCAACAGTGGCAAGGAAAAACTCCCTCAGACGAAATGAGGAAGAAACCTCGAGAGGAGCCAGACTCAAAAGGGAATCCATCCTCATTTGGGTAATAACAGACAACGTGATTATAACATTTTTAACAGTTTTAACATGAAGTCTGTTTTGCTGATGTTATAACTCTTCATTAATGGAAACGAGTGCAAAACTGTTCATGACAACTGCAGTCCTAAAGGCTCACTTACAACTCACCATACGTGCTACTACAGGCGGTCTATGGTAAAAAAAAAAATTTGGTAAAATCATGCTTGAGACTTGCGTGACACTTGCGTGTGTTCAGTGCTGTAGAAGGTCACAGACTGGCCGTGGAGACTTTTGGTCCTGCGCATGCAAATTCTACGGGTGTTGCGAAAAATCAAGAATGCATACACTACATACGGGACCTATACTCCTTTTGTACGCCTGAACCAAGTCAGCAGCACGGCTAGGAGGGGCTTTTTGCAATGACTGTAAGATGCATGAGCGATGCACGGTCATTGTATGAGTGACGTGCCTCAGAAGTACTACACAAGTACTCCACACTTGTTATTTGTGCGGCCCCCAAGACAGAAGAACATCTCACTTTCTACCCCTATGTGTGGCGTGCTAACAACACACGCGACCCGCACATGACACAAGGGGCAAGACTCTGGGTATATATATTGGGGAGGGAACCAAGGAAACAATCATGTAACGTGTAGCATTGTAGAAGGGAAGAAGATGGCTGTCACCATATCGCCGCAATGACTGAGGGAGTTGGACCCTTATAGGCAGATGATGGAAGCTGAGGAGCAGCATGAAGCTATATTGTTCTTCAGCTGAAAGACAGATGCAGAATGCTACAGACACGCTGGTTTTATACCCACTCCTGGCTTGTGTCACACGCAAGTCATGAGTGATTGTCACGTGCTAATCACGTGCGTCACACGTGCTTAACAAGTGTGGCCCTTACTTCTAGTGCAGGAAACTGGTAAAATGTAAGTCACATGCACTCCACAGTCACTGAACACACACTGATCACGTGTGTCAGGCATACGCTTTCCACGGGCTAACGGCGCAATTTTTCCCACACCTTGAGGAAGTCAGGTGTGCAACCTATACTTGACAAGTACTTTGCCCGTACTCCTCCCCCAAACTTTCCCCTGGGTTCACCGCGACCCTGCGGCATGGCTGCGAGCTACCAAATCCTGCGACCTGTGCATGTCCAAAACACTTACGGCAGGTTGTGAGTGTGGCATAAAGTTAGCAAGTCAGCTGTATTCCTCAGCCATAAAAGCATTACTGTAAGTGTCCAGAGCATCTTCCAAGTGTGACTTTCAACTGTCCATATGGGGCCGTCCTCTACAGGAGCGATGTGATGAGATTCCAGCCAGACGTAGGGCATCAGGATGGATCAGGATGGTCCGAGGAGCAGAAGAGGTCAGCATCTCGATCTCAGGATTGACATGTAGCTAGGTCAACTTGCTACATAAAAGTGTAAAAGGCTGTTCATCTCTGTGTTAGCCCTGCGATAGATTGGCAACCTATCTACCCCGCATCTCACCTGAAGTCTGCAGGCTGCAGTTCACCTGCGACCTTGACAGATAGGCAGTATAGATAATAGATGGATAGATGGATGGATGAACCTTACCACTATGAAAAACTAGAATACATTTTAAAAAAGCCAGATGTAGAAATGCTAGAATTGTCAACATGGTCAGTGATGTCTGTCTCTGAATGTTCCTCAGCCTCACAGCATTCAAGAGATTGTGTCCAGGGCTGTTTGTTTGTTTGTTTGTTTGTTTTCAAGCATGCAGATATTATTTTTGTTTGCACCTACCCATGATATATTCTACTAAATTTAGGTGGTTGACTAAAGTTAGCATTCTACAACCCAGTTTCCAGAAAAGTTGGGATGCTGTGTAAAACTGTAAATAAAAACAGAATGCAATGATTTGCAAATAATGGGAAACCTCTATTTCATTGAAAATAGCAAAGACAAAATATCAAATTTTGAAACTGAGAAATGTATTGTTGTTTTTTTTAAATATATGCTCATTTTGATTGAACAGATATCTGTTCAATCTGAATAATTTATTCATGTTCTGTATTATTCATATTGTGGCAAATGAAAGAGTAATGGACATGTCCAAAAAGATTTTTGGTTATTCAGATGGATGAATTAATGAACATATTAAGTAAAAATATATTGAAAACAACCTTTATATTTTTAGAATAGAAGGAATTTCTTTCCCACCTGTCAAAATAACCTAAATACTTTAACAGTGTTTAATAGTGCAGTAAAAATGGTGGCCAACCTACAGTGTCAAAACAGATAAATAACATACAATACAGATAGGCATACATATTAACTTTTAATTTTGTTTGCTTAAAACAAGACAATTTTGGAAAAAAATTTGAAAACTGTAACACCTAAGACTTTGTATTCTGGTGCACCTCTCCAGCTGTGACAATATTTCATAAGCAATATCTGTAACAAAATAATCAATTGAAGTAATACAAGGTTTTCATTGATTTTTAAGGTTTTAACAAATCTTTGCACGTGAATGCTTGGTTTGTTACTTACACTTGATTTTTCAGAATTTCTAATGGTAATGTTAACAGCACTGTAGCAGCCCGAACACTATACTTCACTGAGCCATTTATGAGTTTCCATTTAATACTCTGTAAAGTCCATTTGTGCTTCATCTGAAGGTGTTTTGTGATAGTAATTACAAGGTACTTGGCACACAGAGTAGTGCTGTAATATATCCTATAACTTTTAATTGAGTGCAATAATTGTTTTTTTTATATATTACATTTTAAAAGTCTCCAACACTGCTGTCCAGCCATGATTGGACTGTGTTTGGGTCATATCTCCAATGGTTTTTTTACCCAGCTTCCGACCCACTGCTGAAATACATTTTAATTTATCAACTATCCAAGAAGGACTTCTTGGGACTGGTTTTCCTGGGGGAAGCAATCAATATTTAAGCGCAGTGGATGCTGAGAGTGTTGTGGCCCCAATGTGGCCAGTTAGAGAAACAGAATGGGGTTGGCTCATTAAGACCCACTGTAGTAGCACCAGCACCTTCCACAGCACCTTTACCATGAATGATTAATCCACTTTGACTTTTATGCGTCCCTCTAGAGCGCCTCATCGTAGGTTCATCAGTCCTACCTGATCTGTTTTAATATGCTGCCACTGCTGGATGAAACACTTTTAGTGTGACTAGAAGTGTGCCAACTTACAAAAACACACATTTATCAGCAAGCTATTAAAACCTGATGAATAGTTCAGTATGAGGTAGAGTTGGTGTGTCATCTGGAGGAGCTTGCTTGCCAGACTAATGGGATTTATATATATATATATTTTTTAAAACAGAGGTTTACATACGAAGCTAATGGCTTACCTAATGTAGTACATTATGTATGTAGCTGATACATTACATGACAAGGAATCTCCACATTGTCATAGGGTTCCAATCATAGGCAGTTGCTTTAAGCATGGCCTCCCCTAAAATTTCATGAAAATATGGCAATGAAATGTTTACCAATGTGTTTATATTTTTAATAATTTCTGGTGAATTTCAATATGGCAAATTAAAATATCAAACATTTCATTGCAATATTACTCTTTTGAACGCAAATTGTTTTCAGTGGATAGCACAGCCTGTGTGAAAAACTCTTTTGAAGCCCGTAGATGTTCTATCAGTAGGAATCCACTGATGGATGGCTTCACCAGGGTCCTGCAGCAGATTTAATGGCAAAGATTAATGCTCACTGGACAACAGGCTTTTAATATGTCACTTGGGTCCTGCCTGGATGCACAACTTCACTGAGAGATAATTAAGTGTATGGGGTGGGTAGATTTTGCATTAAAAAAAAGCTCAATATTTATTGGACAGTAGGCTCTAAGCTTGTCCTGCCTAGATGCATGAGTTCTCTGTATGATGATTGAAAGAGCTCTCAAAAGGGCTGAGCCTCATAATGAAAAAAGTGTGCATTAAGTTATTCTAGCTTGGATTTATTCTTCAAGATAGGGTTCTGACCTTTGTGTCTACTTGACTCTGTTGGATCTCGTCTTATGTATACCATACTACCTCATTTAGTGAGGGTTTTTAGAATGATGGCACACTGTAGCAGTTCGTAGGAGGGGGAGGAGCACAGAAAGACGGCAGGCCAGAATAAAGTTCAATAAC
This sequence comes from Neoarius graeffei, assembly GCF_027579695.1. Taxonomy (NCBI): domain Eukaryota; kingdom Metazoa; phylum Chordata; class Actinopteri; order Siluriformes; family Ariidae; genus Neoarius; species Neoarius graeffei. The sequence continues at coordinate 42,193,392 of NC_083588.1, forward strand.
TTGTTTATTTTGCTCTTTTCAGATGCAAAAATCACTCTCTCAGCCATGCATGCATACACACACACACACACACACACACACAAGTCGTCTGGCTGGGGAGAGAGCTCACTTCCTCTGCTCTCTCTCTCTTTATATAGGGCGCAGTCACTGGGAAGACACACAAACACAGGTTAATTGACATCAGGTGTAGTGATTCTGCCACTTACTTTCCCTGACTCCGCCCTCCGGTCACAGACCGGCGCTTGACCACGCCCCCGCTACCACATACCCCCACCGCCCGACTCAGGCCGGGCAGCCGTCCAGCCTGCAGCCGACTCCCCCCCCTTGATGGGAGAGAAAGTCCGCCATAACCATCTGCGCCCCCGGCCTGTGGATCACCTTGAAGTTAAAGGGTTGGAGTGTCAGATACCAACGGGTCATCCGCGCGTTGGCATCCTTCATGCGGTGGAGCCACTGGAGGGGCGTGTGGTCCAAACAGAGGGTGAAAGGGCGTCCCAGCAGGTAGTAGCGGAGGGCGAGGACCGCCCACTTGATCGTGAGGCACTCCTTTTCAATGGTGCTGTAGCGCCCCTCGCGTACCAACAGCTTTCTGCTGATGTACAGCACTGGACGGTCCTCCCCCCCACCTTCTGGGACAAAACGGCCCCCAGCCCTCTGTCCGACGCATCCGTCTGTAACATAAAAGGGAGAGAAAAGTCAGGGGAGTGTAACAGTGGCCCCCCGCACAGTGCAGCCTTTACCTCAGAGAAAGCCCACTGGCATTGCTCCATCCACTGGACCGGATCTGTTGCCCCCTTTTTAGTGAGATCAGTCAGCGGGCTGGTGACGTCCGAATAATTAGGTATAAACCTACGATAGTAGCCAGCCAGCCCCAGAAACAGTCTCACCCCCTTTTTGGTCTTGGGCCTTGGGCAGGCCGCAATTGCTGCTGTCTTGTTAATTTGGGGACGCACCTGCCCATTGCCCAAGTGGAAGCCCAGATACCGTACTTCCACCCGCCCAATCGCACACTTCTTCGGGTTGGCTTTGAGACCCGCTCGCCTCAGCTACCTAAGGATGGCCCTCAGATTTTGTAGGTGCCGTGGCCAGTCATTGCTATAAATAATGATGTCGTCGAGGTACGCGGCCGCATAGGTGACATGGGGGCGGAGGACCCTATCCTTCAGCCGCTGGAATGTAGCGGGTGCCCCAAACAGCCCAAAAGGAAGCGTGACAAACTGGTGTAAGCTGAACGGTGTGGAAAAGGCAATTTTTTTCTTGGGATAATGGAGTCAAGGGGATCTGCCAATAACCCTTTGTCAAATCCAGTGTCAAGTAAAAGCAAGCCGTGCCTAGTCGATTGAGCAACTCATCAATACGAGGCATTGGGTACGTGTCGAATTTAGACACCGCGTTGACTTTTCTATAGTCTACACAGAACCAGACCGACCTGTCGGCCTTGGGTACCAAGACCACCGGGCTGCTCCAGTCACTGTGGGACTCCTCAACGATGCCCATTTCGAGCATGGCCTCGAGTTCTTCCCGAACCACTTTTTCTTGTGTTCGGGTAGCCTGTAAGGGCAGCTATGCACTACCACCCCCGGGGGCATCTCAATGTGGTGCTCTATGAGGTCGGTGCGGCCGGGCAGGGGCGAGAACACGTCCGAAAACTCGGTCTGCAACTGGGCAACCTCTGTGAGTTGGGTCGGGGAGAGGTGGTCTCCACAGGGGACCGGAGAGGTACCCGATGCCAATGCTCCCTTTTGAACCTCCAGCCCCAGCTCCGCCTTCTCCGGAACCACTGACACCAACGCCACGGGGACCTCCTCGTTCCAGAGTTTGAGCAGATTGAGGTGGTAAATCTGTAGCACCCCACCCCTGTCCGTCCGCCTCACCTCGCAGTCTCCTGTGGAGGTGTGGGGATCCGAACCACCACGCCCACTTCCATTGCCGAGCACTGCTGTTGGAGGTGGCCCGGCTCCCCGCAGCACCAGCAAACCGGCCCGGGCTTCCTCTCTGCATCGGCGCTCTGGGGCTCACTCACCTGAGGGGGGGAAGAGACAGACACAGAAGGGAAAAACAGGAGGGCACCGCGAGTGCGACAGGCTGGCTGGGGTGGGGCTGGCCCCCGCCTTCGCGGTGGGGGAACGGGGCGAGGACGAGACACAGGAGGAGAGAGGGGGAGAGAGAGAGGAGAGGAAAAAAGAGGATGTCCGCTGTCCTGTCATCCGAACAGCCACCAAATGGTCCTCTGCCAACTCGATGGCCTGATCCAGCGACGCCAGGCAGTGGCACTGGACCCACTCCGTGGTTCCCTCTGGTAGGCGGGCGATGAACTGCTCCAGCACCACCTGATCGATGATTCCCTCGGCATCACGGTTGTCGGCCCTCAACCACCTCCAGCAGGCGTCCCGGAGCTCTGGCCAAACACAAACGGCCGGCCGATTTCCTCCAGATGCAGAGCATGGAAGCGCTGTTGCTGTTGTTCGGGGGTGCGCCCCACCCGCTGGAGGACAGCCCGGCGAAGGTCCGCATAGGCCAGCCGGCGGTCGGCGGGGAGCTGTAGCGCGGCCAGCTGCACCTCGCCCGTTAGCAGAGGGAGGAGGTGTGCCACACGCTGTTCCACCGGCCAGCCTGAGGCCTCTGCTGCCTGCTCGAAGAGTGTGAGGAAGGCCTCGGGGTCGTCATGCAGGCCCATCTTAGTTAGGGTGAGGGAAGAAGGGCCCACGGCAGTGGAGATGGTGGACCCCGCTGATGCGAGGAGGTGCCAGAACACCTGTCGATCTTCCTGCTGCACCAGCACCAGGGCCTCGAACTGGTGCTCTTGCTCCTTCCGGAGGGTGACTAGCGCCTGGTGCTGGCTCTGCTGGGCCGTGGCAAGGGCGTGGACCAGGTCTGCAAAGGGGGAGGACTCCATGGGGCTGTTCTTTTCCTGTGCTCGGTCCTGGGTTTCAGCACTACTGTAGCAGTTCGTAGGAGGGGGAGGAGCACAGAAAGACAGCAGGCCAGAATAAAGTTCAATAACTTGTTTATTTTGCTCTTTTCAGATGCAAAAATCACTCTCTCAGCCATGCATGCATGCATGCATGCATACACACACATGCATGCATGCATGCATGCATACACACACACACAAGTCGTCTGGCTGGGGAGAGAGCTCACTTCCTCTGCTCTCTTTCTCTTTATATAGGGCGTGGTCACTGGGAAGACACACAAACACAGGTTAATTGACATCAGGTGTAGTGATTCTGCCACTTATCTTCCCTGACTCCGCCCTCTGGTCATAGACCGGCGCTTGACCACGCCCCCGCTGCCACATGCACTTAGTCCATGACCTAGTGAACCAGTATCAGGGCATATTTATTGATAAAGACTTCAAAGAAGTTGTTGCTGTAAGCTACTCTGAATAAAAGTGTCTGCCATATGCCATAGATGTTATGAATATGAATGACATCTCAAACCAGTCATATTCACAGAGTGCTCAGAGCTGCAGTACAGGCCAGTTGCTTAATCAATAACAATTTTACAAAAATAGTATAGCTTATGATATTTTTTGTAATCAGTACATTACACAATATTTGCATTCATGTTGGAAAGTTTTTGTTTATCACCACGTAGTGGTGAGACTTAATTACACATTGAAACTGTTGTATTCAGATTAGAATATCCATCCATCCATCCATTATTCATAACCGCTGATCCTATACAGGGTCACAGGCAAGCTGGAGCCTATCCCAGCTGACTATCCTTGACTTGCAAGTGACGTCAAAGCAAAATAGAAACCCAGATGTCAGCCATGTTGGTGGATACACAAATGTGGGGTCAAGTGACATTCCATACAAAACATATTCACGCGTGCGCAACTCTTTGTTTTTCCACTGCTTTAAGTGTTCTTTTAGCTATGCCATATCTTTGTGCTGTATATGGTTGTGATCACAACAGTATTCGTGACCGTGGCCCATTCCGATTTTTTAGAATTCCATCCATGATTCAAAAAGAGGGCGAGGAAACTCTGAGGCTTAGTACGGAGAGGAGACAAGCACAGCTGAACAACATCGGCAGGGCTGATCTCACAGAGGCTAAAACCAAAACAGCTTGTTTGCCAGTAATCATTTTATCTCAGGTGAGATTCAAGAGCTTTCTCAATAATATCATGGAATAATTTTATTTCGTGTTGCTAGAATTTTGCAAGGGGTGGCATGGTAGTGTAGTGGTTAGCGCTGTTGCCTCACAGCAAGAAGGTCTGGGTTCAAGCCCCGTGGCCGGCAAGGGCCTTTCTGTGCGGCGTTTGCATGTTCTTCCCGTGTCCATGTGGGTTTCCCCCAAAGGCATGCAGGTTAGGTTAACTGGTGACTCTAAATTGACCGTAGGTGTGAATGGTTGCCTGTGTCTGTCAGCCCTGTGATGACCTGGCAACTTGTCCAGGGTGTACCCCGCCTTTTGCCCGTAGTCAGCTGGGATAGGCTCCAGCTTGCTTGTGACCCTGTAGAACAGGATAAAGCGGCTAGAGATAATGAGATGAGATGAGAATTTTGCGATAAAATGAGCGTGGTTCACTCGGTCGTTGTTATAATTTTAACGTGTATTACCATTTCGCTTCTAGGAGCGCCAACAAAATTATATGATAGAAACAATCCAGACTGAGCACCCACTCAGAAAATGAGCTATGTTTCGGCTAAGGTCGGACTTGATTTTTCAATAGCCGAACAACACCAAAGAGCTCAAAGGAGGAGGAAGATAGCTGAATTTCTTTGTCCTCCTCTGAAAACTTATAGTGTAGTCTGGCTTAAAACTGACTCCTCAGCTACTTGTAAGGAGCACAAGTTTAAATTTCTTTCAGTTTCACACAAAGAGAATGAAAAGAGCTTTTCCTGAATGTATTAGAATAATGAGACCAATTATGTAATGTAATTATTGTCAATAAATTGTAGGTTATGTGTGATTATTTGCATTTATGTTGGAAAGGTTTTGTTTATTTATATGTCTAGTTAGCTGTCAGATGGCAGATACAGACGCAAATGAAAGTGAACAACAGCTTTATTTATAAAGCTTGCAGGGAAATCCAAATCATGAGACAAACACATCATCAAAAAACAGGCAAAGGTCAGGCAATGAATAAACGGCATAAACTGGGATAGACAATAGCAAAAATTGATCGAAAATAGATAGATTATGAAAATGAATTGCTTGGTAACAACTGGTACAAAAATACTTCACAGTGTGAGAGTGTATTGAGAGTTCTTATCTACTATGGTGGTGAAATTGAGACCAGATGTGCATGATCAGTAATCAGGAGAGTGAGAGTGTGAGTGTGACTGTGGCAATTAGTGTGTCAGTTGGAGTCTGTGGCAGCCATGGTTTTGGATCGCATTGTATTATGGATGTTGTAATTGGACATTGATTCCTGCATTGACATGACATTATCTACGTCTGTGAAATTTAGCCTAGCTGCTTTATAGTGTGAAATGGCAGATATGGCAGCACAGTGGTGTAGTGGTTAGCACTGTCGCATCACAGCAAGAAGGTTCTGGGTTTGAACCTAACAGCCGATGGGGGCCTTTTCTGTCTGCGTGGGTTTCCTCTGGGTGCTCTGGTTTCCCCCACAGTCCAAAGACATGCGGTTAGGTTAACATGCGGCAGCCATGGCCTGAAGGTTGGGCGGAAGTGCCCTTGAGCAAAGCGCCTAACCCCCCAACTGCTCCCGGGCGCTGTAGTATAGCTGCCCACTGCTCTGGGTATGTGTGTGTGCTCATTGCTCACTTGTGTGTGCATGTGTGTGTTCGCTGCTTCAGATGGGTTAAATGCAGAGGTTAAATTTCAATGTGTGCTGAAGTCTGTGCTTGAGTGTACATGTGACAAATAAAGGCTTCTTGGGTTCTTCTTCTTCTTCTAAATTTGTCAACCTGTTTTTGGAAAAGTCTTTTGATGCTCTTACTTATGAGGATAGGCTGAAAATTAAGCAGGAGGCCAGACCCTCATATGAAGCAGATAAAACAGAAGACATACACAGATATATACTTCAATAAGAGACATCTATTCTTCCCCTATTTAAAAAAGGGTACTGCTTCCAGTCATAAGGTGGTTTCCCAAATAGTCAGCACTTTTTTGCACCATTTAGCCTTGAGATAAGCACTGCTGTAATTACTAAGCAGATCTATCTATCTATCTATCTATCTATCTATCTATCTATCTATCTATCTATCTATCTACAGTGGTGCTTGAAAATTTGTGAACCCTTTAGAATTTTCTATATTTCTGCATAAATATGACCTAAAACATCATCAGATTTTCACACAAGTCCTAAAAGTAGATAAAGAGAACCCAGTTAAACAAATGAGACAAAAATATTATACTTGGTCATTTATTTATTGAGGAAAATGATCCAATATTACATATCTGTGAGTGGCAAAAGTATGTGAACCTCTAGGATTAGCAGTTAATTTGAAGGTGAAATTAGAGTCAGGTGTTTTCAATCAATGGGAAGGCAATCAGGTGTGAGTGGGCACCCTGTTTTATTTAAAGAAAGAAGTCTGATCCTCACAACACATGTTTGTGGAAGTGTATCATGGCACGAACAAAGGAGATTTCTGAGGACCTCAGAAAAAGCGTCGTTGATGCTCATCAGGCTGGAAAAGGTTACAGAACCATCTCTAAAGAGTTTGGACTCCACCAATCCACAGTCAGACAGATTGTGTACAAATGGAGGAAATTCAAGACCATTGTTACCCTCCCCAGGAGTGGTCGACCAACAAAGATCACTCCAAGAGCAAGGCGTTTAATAGTTGGCGAGGTCACAAAGGACCCCAGGATAACTTCTAAGCAACTGAAGGTCTCTATCAAATTGGCTAATGTTAATGTTCATGAGTCCACCATCAGGAGAACACTGAACAACAATGGTGTTCATGGCAGGGTTCCAAGGAGAAAGCCACTGCTCTCCAAAAAGAACATTGCTGCTCATCTGCAGTTTGCTAAAGATCACGTGGACAAGCCAGAAGGCTTTTGGAAAAAGTTTTGTGGATGGATGAGACCAAAATAGAACTTTTTGTTTTAAATGAGAAGCGTTATGTTTGGAGAAAGGAAAACACTGCATTTCAGCATAAGAACCTTATCCCATCTGTGAAACATGGTAGTGGTAGTATCATGGTTTGGGACTGTTTTGCTGCATCTGGGCCAGGACGGCTTGCCATCATTGATGGAACAATGAAGTCTGAATTATACCAGCGAATTCTAAAGGAAAATGTCAGGACATCTGTCCATGAACTGAATCTCAAGAGAAGGTGGGTCATTATCAACAGTTACCGGAAATGTTTAGTTGCAGTTATTGCTACACAAGGGGGTCACACCAGATACTGAACACTGGGTTCCTTTGTGATCTTGTGGATGTTCACATACTTTTACCACTCACAGATATGTAATATTGGATCATTTTCCTCAATAGATAAATAAATGACCAAGTATCATATTTTTATCTCATTTGTTTAACTGGGTTCTCTTTATCTACAGTACTTTTAGGACTTGTGTGAAAATCTGAGGATGTTTAAATCATATTTATGCAGAAATATAGAAAAATCTAAAGGGTTCACAAGCTTTCAAGCACCACTCTATCTATCTATCTATCTATCTATCTATCTATCTATCTATCTATCTATCTATCTATCTATCTATCTATCTATCTGTCACAGCTGAGATCAGAACCAGTGTATAGAAATTCTCACATTATTCTTGCATTTTTACCTGTATTTTGGTCTGAAATATGTAGCAAAAAGAAAATTTATAAGTGACAAGTATAACCTCAAATCAGAAAAAGTTTAGATGGTATGGAAAATGCAAATTACAAAAAAGAAAGCAGTGATTTCTAAATTTAATTTGACCTGTATTTCATTGCAGACAATATAAACCCAAGATAATTTAGGTTTTGTCCAATCAACTTCATTTCTCATCTCATTATCTCTAGCCGCTTTAACCTGTTCTACAGGGTCGCAGGCAAGCTGGAGCCTATCCTAGCTGACTACGTGCGAAAGGCAGGGTACACCCTGGACAAGTCGCCAGGTCATCACAGGGCTGACACATAGACACAGACAACCATTCACACCTACTGTCAATTTAGAGTCACCAGTTAACCTAGCCTGCATGTCTTTGGGGGAAACCAGAGCACCCGGAGGAAACCCACGCGGACACAGGGAGAACATGCAAACTCCACACAGAAAGGCCCTCGTCAGCCACGGGGCTCGAACCCGGACCTTCTTGCTGTGAGGCGACAGCGCTAACCACTACACCACCGTGCCGCCCTCGACTTCATTTCATTTGTGAATATACATTCTTTCCTGCCTAAAACACATTACAAAAAGAGTTGGGCCTGGGCAATTTAGAGCTAGTAATGAGGTAAAACAGTTAAATAATGATGTGACTTGAAACAGGTGATGTCAACAGGTGATTGTAATCATGATTTGTAACAAAATCAGTGTCCAGGAAAGGCCTAGTTTTTGGAGCAAAGGTTGGCTGAGGATCTCCAGTTTGTCAACAAATGCATGAGAAAATTATTGAAATGTTTAAAAATAATGTTCGTCAAAGAAAGCTACAAAGGTTTTTGGCTATATCATCATCTAGGGTGCATAATCAGGACCATGCACCTTACACACAACACATGCACCTCAGGACTGTACACCTTACACACAACACATGCACCTCAGGACTGTGCATCTTACACACAGCACATATACCTCAAGTCTGTGCACCTTACCTTGCAATAATTCAAATGTGTAATATTTTATCTTATAATGTGACTCTCAGCGGCACGGTGGTGTAGTGGTTAGCGCTGTCGCCTCACAGCAAGAAGGTCCGGGTTCGTGGCCGGCGAGGGCCTTTCTGTGCGGAGTTTGCATGTTCTCCACGTGGGTTTCCTCCGGGTGCTCCAGTTTCCCCCACAGTCCAAAGACATGCAGGTTAGGTTAACTGGTGACTCTAAGGCCAAGTTTACATTAGACCGTATCTGTCTCGTTTTCTTCGCAGATGCACTGTCCATTTACATTAAAACGCCGGGAAACGGGAATCCGCCAGGGTCCACGTATTCAATCTAGATCGTGTCTGGTCTGGTGCTGTGTAAACATTGAGAATACGCGGATACGCTGTGCTGAGCTCTAGCTGGCGTCGTCATTGGACAACGTCACTGTGACATCCACCTTCCTGATTTGCTGGCGTTGGTCATGTGACGCGACTGCTAAAAAACGGCGCGGACTTCCGCCTTGTATCACCTTTCATTAAAGAGTAGAAAAGTATGAAAATACTGCAAATACTGATGCAAATACTGCCCATTGTGTAGTTATGATTGTCTTTAGGCTTGACATCCTTCCACTTGCAAGTGGTAAGTGATATGCACTGGGATCACACACACAGCGGCTCAGTCCCGAATCACTGCTCGTGCGCTATACTCGCGCGCTCTGTGAGCTGCGCAGGGCCGGACTGCGCACCCTCCAGAGGGCACTCGCTGTTCAGGGCGGAGTGATTTGGAGCGCAGGATGCCTGCGGAGCCGAGTGTATCCGTGTATTGGTGTTGCTGTGTGCACGCGAATCGTGTATTGGTGTTGCTGTGTGCACGCTAATCGTTTTAAAAACGTTAATCTGATGATCCGCTGATACGGTCTAATGTAAACCCCACCTTTATTGACCGTAGGTGTGAATGTGAGTGTGAATGGTTGTCTGTGTCTATGTGTCAGCCCTGTGATGACCTGGTGACTTGTCCAGGGTGTACCCCGCCTTTCGTCCGTAGTCAGCTGGGATAGGCTCCAGCTTGCCTGTGACCCTGTAGAACAGGATAAAGCGGTGTGGCAGCGGGGGCGTGGTCAAGCGCCGGTCTGTGACAGGAGGGCGGAGTCAAGGAAGGTAAGTGACAGAATCACTTCACCTGAGATCAATTAACCTGTGTTTGTGTGTCTTCCCAGCAACCACGCCCTATATAAGGAGAGAGAGAACAGAGGAAGGGAGCTCTCTCCTGCACCAGATGACTTGTGTGTGTGTGTCTGGGAGTATGTGTGCGTAACCTGAAAAGGGAACACAATAAATAGGTTTTTTTTAACTCAGTTCTGTCCTGCCGTACTTCTGTGCTCCACCCACCTGCTCTGACCTCTACAGTGGTGCTGAAACCTGGGACTGGAGCACAGCAGCCCCATGGAGTCCTCCCCGTTTGCTGAACTGGTCCACGCCCTTGCCACGGCCCAGCAAAGCCAGCACCAGGCGCTACTCACCATCCGAAAGGAGCAAGAAGAGCGGTTCGAGGCCCTGGTGTTGGCCCAACAAGAAGATCGACAGGCGTTCCGGCACCTCCTCGCGTCGGCGGGGTCCACCAGCGCTCCTGCCGCGGGCCCGTCTCCCCTCACTGTCACCAAGATGGGCCCGCAGGATGACCCCGAGGCGTTCATCACGCTCTTTGAGCAAGTCGCCGAAGCCTCGGGGTGGCCGATGGAGCAGCGCGCGGCGCACCTCCTCCCCCTGCTCACGGGAGAAGCACAGCTGGCCGCGCTACAGCTCCCCGCCGACCGCCGGCTGGCCTACGCGGACCTCCGCCGGGCCGTCCTCCAGCGCGTGGGGCGCACTCCAGAACAGCAGCGCCAGCGCTTCCGCGCGCTGCGCTTGGAGGAAGTCGGCCGGCCGTTCGCGTTTGGCCAGCAGCTCCGGGACGCCTGCTGGCGGTGGCTGAGGGCCAACAACCGCGACGCCGAAGGAATCCTCGACCAGGTGGCGCTGGAACAGTTCGTCGCTCGCTTACCAGCAGGAACGGCGGAGTGGGTCCGGTGCCACCGCCCGGCGTCGTTGGATCAAGCAGTCGAGCTGGCGGAGGACCATTTGGCGGCTGTCCCGATGGCAGGACACTCAAACTAAAGAGCGAGTCACGCAGCTTTTGATTCCAAAGAGCCGCCGGGAATTGGTATTCCAGGCGGCTCACTTTAATCCCATGGCTGGACACTTGGGGCAGGATAAAACACTAGCCCGAATAATGGCCCGATTCTATTGGCCGGGGATTCGCGGCGATGTCCGTAGGTGGTGTACGGCATGCCGCAAATGCCAGTTAGTAAATCCAGCGGCCATTCCAAAAGCGCCTTTGCGCCCTCTACCGTTAATCGAGACCCCGTTTGAGAGAATTGGGATGGATCTCGTCGGGCCATTAGATCGGTCAGCACGAGGGTACCGCTTTATATTAGTTCTGGTGGACTATGCAACGCGATACCCGGAAGCAGTGCCTCTGCGCAATATCTCAGCACGCAGTATTGCAGAGGCACTCTTCCGCGTCATCTCCCGAGTTGGAATCCCGAAAGAGATTCTGACTGACCAAGGCACTACGTTTATGTCACGAACACTGCGTGAACTGTATGGGTTATTGGGGATAAAGCCGATCCGCACCAGCGTATATCACCCACAAACGGACGGTTTAGTGGAACGGTTCAACCGCACCCTCAAAAATATTATTAAAAAATTCGTAAGTGAGGACGCACGTAATTGGGACAAGTGGCTCGACCCCTTGCTGTTCTCAGTGCGAGAGGTCCCCCAAGCCTCCACGGGGTTCTCCCCGTTCGAATTATTATATGGGCGTAAGCCGCGTGGCATCTTGGACGTGCTGCGGGAAAATTGGGAGGAGGGACCTTCACAAAGTAAGAAGGAAATTCAGTACGTTATGGACCTGCGCGCAAAACTCCACACGCTCACCCACCTAACTCAGGAGAATTTGCGGCAGGCCCAGGAACGGCAAGCCCGCCTGTACAATAAGGGTACGCGCCTTAGAGAGTTCACACCGGGAGATAAAGTACTCGTACTGTTGCCCACGTCGAGCTCCAAATTGATCGCCAAGTGGCAAGGGCCCTTTGAGGTCACACGGCGAGTCGGGGACGTCGACTATGAGGTGAGGCGAACAGACAGGGGTGGGGCGCTACAGATCTACCACCTCAATCTGCTAAAACTCTGGAACGAGGAGGTCCCCGTGGCGTTGGTGTCGGCAGTTCCAGAGAAGGCGGAGCTGGGGCCGGAGGTTCAAAAAGGGACATTGGCATCACATACCTCTCCGGTCCCCTGTGGAGACCACCTCTCCCCGACCCAACTCACGGAGGTCGCCCAGTTGCAGGCCGAGTTTTCGGATGTGTTCTCGCCCCTGCCCGGTCGCACTAACCTCATAGAACACCACATAGAGACGCCCCCGGGGGTGGTAGTGCGTAGCCGCCCTTACAGGCTACCCGAACACAAAAAAAAGGTGGTTCGGGAGGAACTTCAGGCCATGCTCGAAATGGGCATCGTCGAGGAGTCCCACAGCGACTGGAGCAGCCCGGTGGTCTTGGTTCCCAAGGCCGACGGCTTGGTCCGGTTCTGTGTGGACTATAGAAAAGTCAACGCGGTGTCTAAATTCGACGCGTACCCAATGCCTCGTATTGATGAGCTGCTCGATTGACTAGGCACAGCTCGCTTTTACTCGACACTGGATTTGACGAAGGGATATTGGCAGATCCCCTTGACTCCATTATCCCGGGAGAAAACGGCCTTTTCCACACCGTTCGGCTTACACCAGTTCGTCACACTTCCGTTTGGGCTGTTTGGGGCGCCCGCTATGTTTCAGCGGCTGATGGACAGGGTCCTCCGGCCCCACGCCACCTATGCGGCCGCGTACTTGGACGATATTATCATTTATAGTAATGACTGGCAGCGGCACCTGCAACACCTGAGGGCCGTCCTTAGGTCGCTGAGGCGGGCGGGACTCACTGCCAACCCAAAGAAGTGTGCAATTGGGCGGGTGGAAGTACGGTATCTGGGCTTCCACTTGGGCAACGGGCAGGTGCGTCCCCAAATTAATAAGACAGCAGCGATTGCGGCCTGCCCGAGGCCCAAGACCAAAAAGGGGGTGAGACAGTTCCTGGGGCTGGCTGGCTATTATCGTAGGTTTATACCTAATTATTCGGACGTCACCAGCTCGCTGACTGACCTCACTAAAAAGGGGGCGCCAGATCCGGTCCAGTGGACGGAGCAGTGTCAGCGGGCTTTCTCTGAAGTAAAGGCTGCACTGTGTGGGGGGCCACTTTTACACTCCCCTGACTTCTCTCTCCCTTTTACGTTACAGACGGATGCGTCGGACAGAGGGCTGGGGGCCGTTTTGTCCCAGCAGGTGGAGGGGGAGGACCGCCCGGTCCTGTACATCAGTCGGAAGCTGTCAGTGCGTGAGGGGCGCTACAGCACGATTGAGAAGGAGTGCCTGGCGATCAAGTGGGCGGTCCTCGCCCTCCGTTACTACCTGCTGGGGCGCCCTTTCACCCTCTGTTCGGACCACGCGCCCCTCCAGTGGCTCCACCGCATGAAGGATGCCAACGCACGGATCACCCGTTGGTATCTGGCACTCCAACCCTTCAACTTCAAGGTGGTCCACAGGCCGGGGGCGCAGATGGTCGTGGCGGACTTCCTCTCCCGTCAAGGGGGGGGGGGAGTCGGCTGCAGGCCGGACGGGCGCCCGGCCTGAGTCGGGCGGTGGGGGTATGTGGCAGCGGGGGCGTGGTCAAGCGCCGGTCTGTGACAGGAGGGCGGAGTCAGGGAAGGTAAGTGACAGAATCACTTCACCTGAGATCAATTAACCTGTGTTTGTGTGTCTTCCCAGCAACCACGCCCTATATAAGGAGAGAGAGAACAGAGGAAGGGAGCTCTCTCCTGCACCAGATGACTTGTGTGTGTGTGTCTGGGAGTATGTGTGCGTAACCTGAAAAGGGAACACAATAAATAGTTTTTTTTTAACTCAGTTCTGTCCTGCCGTACTTCTGTGCTCCACCCACCTGCTCTGACCTCTACAAGCGGCTAGAGATGAGATGTCACTCTCTCGTGCAATAATTTACAATGTGACTGTCTCTGTGCAATACTTTATATGTGCAATACCTCACTCCATAACGTGTAACACAACACATACACCTCAGACTGTGCACCTTACACCCCCTTTTTTTTCCTTCCCCTTCCCCCCGTTCCTCTCTCTCTCCCTCTCTACACGCTGTTTGCACTGTTATTGGAGATGCTTTAATCTCATTGTACATGTGTATAGTGACAATAAATGCATTCTATTCTATTCTATATTTTCATTAAACGAATCATTCAAATTATCTGGAGGAATTTCAGTGCTTAAAGGGCAAGGGCGCAAGCCTAAGCTGAACACCCGTGATCTCCGATCCCTCAGACAGCACTGCATCAAGAAACGTCATTTAGCTATAGCTGATATAACCACATGAGCTCAGGATTACTTTGGCAAACCTTTGTCAAGCACTACAATACAGAGTTACATCCACAAATGCCAGTTAAAACTTTACTGTTCAAAAAGGAAGCCTTATATTAACTATCCAGAAGTGCTGTCAACTTTTCTGGGCTCAGTGGCATCTGAGACGGACCATCACACAGTGGAAACGTGTACTGTGGTCAGATAGAACAGTATTCCAGGTCATTTTTGTAATAAATAGAGACACTGTGTACTCTGAACCAAAGATGAAACAGACTAACCATGGTATGGCGTTGTGTCAGTGCCCTTGGCAAAGGTAACTTACACTTCTGTGATGGCAGCATGGCAGCATTAATAAAAGTACACTGAGATTTTGGAGCAACATATATTGCCTTCAAGATGGCATCTTTTCCAGGAATATTTCAAAAAGACAATGCAAAACAACATTCTGCACACATTACAAAGGCAGGGCGTGTCTCTAGCATCTTTTAAGCATTGTGAGAAGGAATGGGAACATTACAACGTGGTAACTGCTTTACTGTCCCAATGGTTTTTTGTGGGTTTTTTTTTTCAAATGTGTTGCAAGAATCAAAACTAAAATTGTTTATTTAAAAAAAAATAATTCATGAGGTAAAACATCAAATAATGTGCTGTTGTATTGTTTAGAGTGCAATACAGGTCGGAGGATTCCTGGCATATTGCTCTAATGCAGTGGTTCTCAAACTGGGGGGCACCCCCCCATCCCCCGGGAGGGGTGCAGACACTCGGCGAGTGGGGCGTGTGGTCACAGACCGCTCAGTGGCAAATGCAAGGGGCTGGTTTACAGTTGCACCAACAAATAACGAACATCTTCATCTTCAGTCTAGCCAATGAAAATGGAGAGTTGTTATTTGAAATCTCAGCAAGGAACTTTTATAGACACACCTCAAGTACATAAGTGATCACAGACATCAGAAACACACCACTGTGCAATCGAGTCGAGCTCGTACCATTGCATCTTTCATATCCATCGCAAGGCACTTGCAGCTAAAAAAATGACGACGCTCTTCCAGTCCTTGTTTCAACAGGCAGTTCAGATGATAAATTACATTAAGTCATGTTCATTGAACTCACAGTTATTCGGGGTCCTCTGTCAGGAAATGGGTTCTGGGCATGAACAACTGCTCTTGCACACAGAGGTTCGCTGGCTTTCCAGAGAGAGAGAGTGTTACAGCACTTGCATGAGCTGTGAGAAGAGGTGAAGTTGTTTTTGACCAAAAGCAATTTGGAACTGGCCAAGCACCTCCATGATTCCCTGTGGTTAGCTTCCTTGTCGTATTTGGTCGACATATTTAACAGACTGAATAGTTTGAATCTGTCTTTGCGAGCCCAAGATTCCAATGTGTTGGACCTTGCTGACAGAGTGGATGCTTTCATCCAAAAACTTGTCCTCTGGCATGACCGCATAATTGTCGGAAATTGTGACATGTTCCCCAGCCTTCATCACTGAGGCACGCGGCAGTGATTTTTCCTCTATTTTTCAATCAGATGCAAATCACCTGTCTGGGCTTAAGCAGCAGTTAGTTTCTTATTTCAAGGAGGACTACTGGTCATTTTCATGGGTTCGGGACCCATTTGTTTCCACCGCAAACGATTTGTCACTGCAAATGCAAGAGCAGCTTATTGAGCTGAAGAGTGACAGCAGGCTGAAGCACCTTTTTAGCACCTGTTCTCTTACATCCTTCTGGGTAACAATGATGCAGGAGTACCCCCAGCTCTGTGACGTTGCCTTAAAAATTCTCCTGCCTTTTGTATCAGCATACTGATGTGAGGCAGGCTTTTCAAAACTGACCTCACTCAAAACTAAGTACCACAATCGCGCACAGATTGAGGATGACCTGAGGTTGTGTTTAACTAAAATTGAGCCACGAATTCGAGAATGCTACCAAACAAAGCAGGCTCATGTGTCACACTGAGACATTCGTTAACACTACCTCCGGTACTCCGGTAGAGTTTGTTTGTTTGTTCATGTGTTTGTTTGTTAGCAACTTTGCAGAAAAAAAATGTACAGATGGATTTTCATGAAAATTTTACTAGATATGTGTCTTGGCCCAATGAAGAACTTAAATTTTGGAGGTGATCCGGAACCATGTCTGGATCCAGAAATTTTTAAAAGGATATAGGGCAAAATTGAACATTTTCAGTCTCGGACTGTGTTTTCTAACATTGTAAGAATACAATAATACACAACAATAAAAACAGCCCAAAAATAATAATAATAGCTTATCTATCTTTTTTCAGGGGGCTCAAAGTACACTTGCTACAGTCAGGGGGGGGCCCAGATCGTAAATGTTTGAGAACCCCTGCGTGAATGAGAATCTTGGACAGACAGATGGACAACTCAAAAACATGACTACACCACCTAGTGGTGAGACAAAATTACACATGGATACTGTTACTGGGCACAAGGCTAATGCAGAGATGAACTAGAAGGGCAATTGGTAGAGTGTATACCTGCGCCACATATTTGGATTTGCATCAAAATCTAATCAATTGTTCCTTGGCCTATGGCCCACCTTTCCTCAAAATTTCATCAAAATCAGTTCACTGCTTTCTGATTTACGTTGGGAACAGACAAACAAGCAAACAGAGATACAAAGCTGATGGAGGTAACAGCCATTCACAGTCACATTAACACTTTATGGGCAATTTAGGCCCTGTCCACACGGCAACGGATTCAGGTGACTCCGATACAATTGCTTATCGTTTAGGCCTGGCGTCCACACGGCACCGGCGTTTTGGGTGCCCAAAACGCAATCTTTTTGAGAACGGGTTCCAGAGTGGAAAGATCTGGCAACGTTGCCATTGCGAAGTCATCTGGATGAGTAGAACGGATTTGTTTACGATAACGTCACAACCACATGACTGAGTGCTTCACGCCGGGTAGAAGTATAACAAACTCGATGCGAGTTGTCAACAAATCCTATAACTTGGTTCATGAAACGCGCTTACAAAATATTTTCACTGTGAATATTTATTGTGTAATGGTGCGAAGTGAGAGAGAGAGAGAGAGAGAGAGAGAGAGAGAGAGACTCTGCCCTTAGGGCAGAGTCAATCCTGCCAGCAAAAATAGGGAAAAAAAGGAGCGATCTCACCTCTTCAGATGTTGATTTAAGTCCTACAATACATTCCTCAAAAAGGGCGTAGAAGAGCAAATTAATCCATCAACGTGTAGCATTCAATTTATTCCGGACCATTAAAGATGCCGCCTTCCGTGTAGAATCATACGTCATCCTCGCCACCATATTGGATAGGTCAAAGCGGAGAATAAAGATTCATGTGCTGCGTTTAACTGTACCAACAGGTTTACCGTCCAAACGAGATCACATGGGATTACCTTTCACAGGTGAGAAACAACAAATTAATCCATCAACGTGTAGCATTCAATTTATTCCAGACCATTAAAGACACCGCCTTCCGCGTAGAATCATACGTCATCCTCGCCGCCATATTGGATAGGTCAAAGCGGAGAATAAAGATTAGCTGCGTTTAACTGTACCAACAGGTTTACCGTCCAAACGAGATCACATGGGATTACCTTTCACAGGTGAGACTGGAAAAATACTTTTCATTGTATTTGGTCATTATTATGTAATTTTACGAACAGATTTTCCTGACTTTGTGGCTAATATGAAGTCTCGCGCATAATAGTTTATGCGCATGCGTCCTTACTTCTTCTGTTGTTCTGGTGTCTCCGAAGGGACCGTCTTACAGCACCCCTAGAGGTGTGGCATGTGTATTGCATCGTTTTCAGCAAGCGTTGCGTTGCCATATGGACCTGATATTTTACTGATCGTTGCCCATTTGGACGCGATATTTTTTTAAATAACATCTCGTTGCCGTTGTCGTGTGGATGTAGCCTTAGAGTAGCCAGTTGACCTAATCTGCATGTCTTTGGACTGTGGGAAGAAACCTACACAGGTATGGCGAGAAGATGCAAACTCTGTACAGAAAGGTCCCAGTCAACAGCAAGGTTCAAACCTAGAACCTGCTTGCTGTGAGGTGACAGTGTTAATCACTGCACCACTGTGCTGCCCTCAGATTAGAATATATTAAAGCTAAAACATTTATCTTCATTGCTCTCCTCTGAAAACTGATAGTGTGGCTTAAACCTGACTCCACAGCTACTTGTGGGGAATATCAAGCTTAAATATCTTTCAATTTCAGTTTCACACAAAGAGAATCAAAAGAGCTCTTCCTGAAGGGGAGTGGGTGTGTCTCCAGGGAATGTGCCTAATAACAGACGCTAGAAGTGAATTTCTTTGGGTAATGAGAAATGAGAAAATCACTATCGGGCCAATTATGTAGCCAACAAGGAGTAATTATGAAGATGTCTAAAAACTAAAAAGCAGACCCAGCAGAAGATTTTTCTAATTTCACTGTGTCATATTAAGTTATAGATTCTGCCTTCCTACTTTTTTCTATAAATTGTTCCAGCTTAATGAGGGAAGATGAATTCTCGTCTGCAAGTCATTGATTTCAATTTGGTGATCCGTGATAGACAGTGACTAACAAGAAAAAAATTAATCTTTGTTTTTAACAGTGGTGTTAAGCTGTCACTAGGGAGGGTTTTTTGTTTGTTTGTTTGTTTTTTATTTTGTATTTTTTAATGGCCCCAGACTATCTGTTCATAATGAATAAGTGGAAAATTGAGAAAAAAAGATAAACCAATTTTGCTTTTTTGGTACAGTTGGCAGAGAGCAGAGCTGTCCTTTCAGAGTTACAGTGTACAGTATGTAAATTCTATCCATCCACTTACGTCTCAAGCTTATCTCGTAGAAAACTTGCAGGTCCCATTCCTGCATTGGAAATTGGAGCAAACTGGCTTGATGCAATCGGAACATGTGTGATTTTGTTCAATAGTATAGTGCTTGTATATTTAAACCTGTGTGATACAATCTCAGTCATGGTAAAATAATTATAAAATAATTTGGCTTATATCTTGTATGAGTAAGTGATGTATGCTCTCAAATTCTGTATTAATTTCAAGTAAATGCTTACAGCTAAACGTTTTTTTGATTTCATACAATTAGTGAAATTTAGTTCCCTCTGAAATTTGGTCATTGTGATATGTTTATTTCTGTAATATCTCATATATATGTATACAGTGGTGCTTGAAAGTTTGTGAACCCTTTAGAATTTTCTATATTTCTGCATAAATATGACCAAAAACATCATTAGATTTTCACACAAGTCCTAAAAGTACATAAAGATAACCCAGCTAAACAAATGAGACAAAAATATTATACTTGGTCATTTATTGATCGAGGAAAATGATCCAATATTGCATATCTTGAGTGGCAAAAGTATGTGAACCTCTAGGATTAGTAGTTAATTTGAAGATGAAATTAAAGTCAGGTGTTTACAATCAGTGGGATGACAATCAGGTGTGAGTGGGCACCCTGTTTTATTTAACGAACAGGGATCTATCAAAGTCTGAGCTTCACAACACGTGTTTGTGGAAGTGTATCATGGCACAAACAAAAGAGATTTCTGAGGACCTCAGAAAAAGCGTCGTTGATGCTCATCAGGCTGGAAAAGGTTACAAAACCATCTCTAAAGCATTTTGACTCTACCAATCCACAGTCAGATAGATTGTGTACAAATGGAGGAAATTCAAGACCATTGTTACCCTCCCCATGAGTGGTCGACCAACAAAGATCACTCCAAGAGCAAGGCGTGTAATAGTCAGCAAGGTCACAAAGGACCCCAGGGTAACTTCTAAGCAACTCAAGGCCTCTCTCACATTGGCTAATGTTAATGTTCATGAGTCCACCATCAGGAGAACACTGAACAACAATGGTGTGCATGGCAGGGTTGCAAGGAGAAAGCCACTGCTCTCCAAAAAGAACATTGCTGCTCATCTGCAGTTTGCTAAAGATCACGTGGACAAGCCAGAAGGCTTTTGGAAAAATGTTTTGTGGACGGATGAGACCAAAATGGAACTTTTTTTGGTTTAAATGAGAAGCGTTATGTTTGGAGAAAGGAAAACACTGCATTCCAGCATAAGAACCTTATCCCATCTGTGAAACATGGTGGTGGTAGTATCATGGTTTGGGCCTGTTTTGCTGCATCTGGGCCAGGACAGCTTGCCATCATTGATGGAACAATGAATTCTGAATTATACCAGCCAATTCTAAAGGGAAATGTCTGGACATCTGTCCATGAACTGAATCTCAAGAGAAGGTGGGTCATGCAGCAAGACAAGGATCCTAAGCACACAAGTCGTTCTACCAAAGAATGGTTAAAGAAGAATAAAGTTAATGTTTTGGAATGGCCAAGTCAAAGGCCTGACCTTAATCCAATCGAAATGTTGTGGAAGGACCTGAAGCGAGCAGTTCATGTGAGGAAACCCACCAACATCCCAGAGTTGAAGCTGTTCTGTACGGAAGAATGGGCTAAAATTCCTCCAAGCCAGTGTGCAGGACTGATCAAGAGTTACCGGAAAAATTTAGTTGCAGTTATTGCTGCACAAGGGGGTCACACCAGACACTGAAAGGAAAGGTTCACATGCGTTTGCCACTCACAGATATGTACAACCCCTGGCAAAAAGTATGGAATCACCAGTCTTGAATGAGCACTCATTCACATGTTTTATTCTGTAGAACAAACTCAGATCACAAACATGATACAATAATAAAGTCATTCCAAAGCGCACCTTCTTGGCCTTCAGAAACACTAAAAGAAATGAAGAAAAAGCATTGTGGAAGTCAGTAAATGTTACTTTTATAGACCAAGCACAAGGAAAAAATATGGAATCACTCAATTCTGAGGAAAAAAATATGGAATCATGAAAAACAGACAAACAAAAGAACATTCAAAACACATCACTAGTACTTAGTTGCACCACCTCTGGCTTTTATAACGGCTTGCAGTCTCTTAGGCATGGACTTGATAAGTGACAAACAGTATTCTTCATCAATCTGGTGCCAACTCTCTTTGATTGCAGTTGCCAGATCAGCTTTGCAGGCCGGAGCCTTGTCGTGGACCATTTTTTTCAATTTACACCACAAGTTTTCTATTGGGTTGAGATCTGGACTATTTGCAGGCCATGACATTGACTGGATGTGTCTTTCACCAAGGAATGCTTTCACAGTTTTTGCTCTATGGCATGATGCATTGTCATCTTGGAAAATTATTTCATCATCCCCAAACATCTTTTCAATTGAAGGGATAAGAAAACTGTCCAAAATGTCAATGTAAACCTGTGCATTTATTGAAGAAGTAACCACAGCCATCTCCCCAGTGACTTTGCCTGACATGCAGCCCCATATCATCATGGATTGTGGAAATTTGGATGTTTTCTTCAGGCAGTCCTCTTCATAAATCTCACTGGAACAGCACCAAACAAAAGTTCCAGCATCATCACCTTGTCCAATGCAGATTCATGATTCATCACTGAAGATAACTTTCATCCAGTCATCCACAGTCCATGATTGCTTCTCCTTAGCCCATTGTAGTCTTGTTCTTTTCTGTTCAGGTGTCAATGATGGTTTTCTTTTAGCTTTCCTATATGAAAATCCCATTTCCTTTAGGCGATTTCTCACGGTTCAGTCACATACTTGTACACTGACTCCAGCTTCCTCCCATTTATGCTTCATTTGTTTTGTTGTACTTTTTCGGTTTTCAAGACATATGGCCTTAAGTTTTTTGTCTTGATGCTTTGATGTCTTCCTTGGTCTACCAGTACGCTTGGCTTTAAAAACCTTCCCATGCTGTTTGTACTTGGTCCATATCTTAGGCCCTGTCCACACGGCAACGGATTCAGGTGACTCCGATACAATTGCTTATCGTTTAGGCCTGGCGTCCACACGGCACCGGCGTTTTGGGTGCCCAAAACGCAATCTTTTTGAGAACGGGTTCCAGAGTGGAAAGATCTGGCAACGTTGCCGTTGTGAAGTCGTCTGGATGAGTAGAACGGATTTGTTTACGATGACATCACAACCACATGACTGTGAGTGCTTCACGCCGGGTAGAAGTGTAACGAATATCACCAGGAAAAAGCCTTACAGAGCACTAGTGAGAGTGAAACACGAGCTTGGATATTATTATTATTATTATTATTATTATTATTTTTATTATTATTATTATTATTATTATTATTATTATTATTATGTTCAGTGTTAGTTCACAGTAGTAATGCAAGAAGCAGAATAGTGACAGTAATAGTGAAGCAAAAACATGCAATTGTACAAACACTGCAGCTCTACAGCAAAATATTCATTTATGAAATGGTCTGATTCTTAACACCAGTAGTGCCAATGATCTTCTCATTGCAATGCGAGTTGTCAACAAATCCTATAACTTGGTTCATGAAACGCGCTTACAAAATATTTTCACTGTGAATATTTATTGTGTAATGGTGCAATCCCGCCAGCAAAAATAGGGAAAAAAAGGAGCGATCTCACCTCTTCAGATGTTGATTTAAGTCCAACAATACATTCCTCAAAAAGGGCGTAGAGGAGCAAATTAATCCAATTTATTCCGGACCATTAAAGACGCCGCCTTCCGCGTAGAATCATACGTCATCCTCACCGCCATATTGGATAGGTCAAAGCGGAGAATAAAGATTCATGTGCTGCATTTAACTGTACCAACAGGTTTACCGTCCAAACGAGATCACATGGGATTACCTTTCACAGGCGAGAAACAAATTAATCCATCAACGTGTAGTATTCAATTTATTCCGGACCATTAAAGACGCCGCCTTCCGGGTAGAATCATACGTCATCCTCGCCGCCATATTGGAGAGGTCAAAGCAGAGAATAAAGATTAGCTGCGTTTAACTGTACCAACAGGTTTGCCGTCCAAACAAGATCACATGGGATTACCTTTCACAGGTGAGACTGGAAAAATACTTTTCATTGTATTTGGTCATTATAATGTAATTTTACGAACAGATTTTCCTGACTTTGTGGCTAATATGAAGTTTCGCGCATTATGCGCATGTGTCCTTACTACTTCTATTGTTCTGGTGTCTCCGAAGGGACCGTCTTACAGCGCCCCTAGAGGTGTGGCATGTGTATTGCATCGTTTTCAGCAAGCGTTGCGTTGCCATATGGACCAGATATTTTACTGATTGTTGCCCATTTGGACGCGATATTTTTTTAAATAACATCTCGTTGCCGTTGTCGTGTGGATGTAGCCTTAGATACAGCTGACTGTGAACAGCCCACATCTTTGGCAACCATGCGTGAAGAGTTACCTTCTTTAAGAAGTTTGACAATCCTCTCTTTTGTTTCAAGAGACATCTCTCTTGTTGGAGCCATGATTCTTGCCAATCCACTTGGTCCAGCAGCCCTCCAAGGTGTGATAACTGCGCTGTTTCTAACTGCAGACTAACGAGCAGATCTAATCTGAGGCAGGTGTCAATTTAGGGAAAGGAAATTGACTGGGTGAGTCCTTATTTTCTACCTGAAAATTGAGTGATTCCATATTTTTTTCCCTGTGCTTGGTCTATAAAAGTAATATTTGCTACTATCACAATGTATTTTCTTCATTTATTTTAGTGTTTCTGAAGGCCAAGAAGTTGCACTTTGGAATGACTTTATTATTGTATCATGTTTGTGATCTCAGTTTGTTCTACAGAATAAAACGTCTGAATGAGTGCTCATCCAAGACTGGTGATTCCATACTTTTTGCCAGGCGTTGTAATATTGGATCATTTTCCTCAATAAATAAATGACCAAGTACAATATTTTTGTCTCGTTTGTTTAACTGGGTTCTCTTTATCTACTTTTAAGACTTGTGTGAAAATCTGGGTTCACAAACTTTCAAGCACCACTGTATGTTGATTTGACATCACTCTGTAAACAGGGTAGTTAAGAATACTACTCCAATTTGAAGATGAATATTCGGTGGATTTTAAAGGTTGTAGACAGGGAATTTTGCTTGTGTAACACTGTCTCATATCTTGCCACATAAGCAGCATGTGGGTCAAATGCCAAGAAATGAGGCGTATTTTGTTCAAAGTTAAGTCCTGTGATGTACACGGCGTATGTGTGGCGTTACTGTGGCGTATCTGGGGTTTGTATGGGGTCCAAGGGATGTAAATTATGGCGTACTGAGGCATATGCGTGGCATATGATGCGTTGCCGTGGCATAACCGTTTCGTTGGCGTGGCGTTTCATTCTTACATGTGATGTTGCTGCTGCATACCTGCAGCGTATCTGCGGCGTTCACAGGTGGGTATAAAAGGGGAGCCCATGCTGCATTCGTTGTCATTCGTCACAGTCAAGAAAGCATCATGTAAGCAAAGAAGTCAGGACCCAAGAAGGGCAAGGAAAGAGGGAAGACATCAGCCACATCCACCCAGCTAGCCCCAGAGCCACCTTCATCAGACACATCAACTAAAGCGTTTGCACGGCATAATAGGTGTTCAAGCAACGTTCCCACTGCGTCACTGCTGCGTAGCTTTCGTTTTTATGGCGTACATGTGACATATAAAAGCTACTATGTATGTGCTACGGATTTTTAATTGCAGACTTAAAAATACGCCGCACCCTGGCATACAAGGAGATCATGTTACGCATCCTAGAGTATTAATTATGTAAGTTGGCGATGCTGTGGTGTTCCTTTCTTACTGCCACATATCCTGATACGCCGTACATATGCAAGGCTGAAACGCCAATGTGTGACACAAGCATTACAAGTTACATCTTTGCACCGAATGCAGCAACAGTATACATCAGTAAGTCTCTACCATCTTTCAAAAAGAAAAACTGGTTGAAATTATGATGTGGCATTTTGTGCAAATATACAAAATCAATAATCAATGCAAAGTAGGAAATCAAGGATATTTTTTCCATGTTGCTGTTCCATAGCTAGCCCTTTCTTTTTTTTTTTTTTTTGTACTTTGCATTAGAGCATCACTTCAGGCTGAGTAATTTGATACTCTTTATTTGTTTTGGTGCCTTCAGAAGCCACTTTGATAACTGTGCTCATCAATTTTTGATTGCACACTTCTCCCATCTCTGAACTGTAGCTGCCTCTGGAGCAGGTAGCTCAAGAAATTGACAGTAAAAAGAAGAAAGTAGCTTTGGAGCTACAGCTCAGTTCTGCCATCTCAAGACTTCAATCCTCATACTAATTCCTGCCTGAAATTCCAAAACAGCAAAGGAAAAGTTTCTTTGTCTGTTGGTTGTCAAATAGGTCAGTGTTGTCCGGCCTATATTCCTGGTTTATATTTTGGATGAACTGAGCTGAAAATGACTCAAGCTTCCAAGATTTAAGACTCAAGATTTCAAAGTTTTTGTTTTTTTTAAATGTTCCTGTCACAACACAGAGATATACAATGGCAAGATCTTCTCTTTGAAAATGGAATGCATTAATAAACATAATAAAAATTACAACACACAGGCAGAGAGAGAGGGAGGAGGGCAAAATGCAAAAGAAATGTCTTTTTCATTAATGAAGGAATTGTCTCTGCAGGCCTCCATAATATGTTCTGTATATCTTTGCAAGATTGAGAGAGACTTTTGAGAATTTTGTCCATTTATAAAGAAAACCATTTCTAGAAATGAACACAAATTAAATGACGCATCATGCTCCATCATACAATGTTGTGTTTTGGAAGTCTAGCTGAACACAAATGAACGGTGTAAGAGCTCATTCAAACCTGACAGATTTGTTGTATATTGTCTGTGTCTTTTCTACATATTTTCCCACACAGGAAATTTGCCTGAGTAAAATTTATTCAAATTGAAGAAAATTTTACTCTACCCCAGATAACATTTGGTCTCTCTCGAAAAAGAGTAAAAGTTACTCTTTTGATAGAGCTGTATTTCCAGAGTCAATTCTCCTCAATTCAGTGTTAATATTTTACTCTTTGTGGTGGTATTTGACTCTATTTAGTGTGTTTTGAAATGAACTCTTGTACTATTTTACTCAGTTCAGAGCCACAACCAACTCTGTTACTCTGTAATTTTGCTCCCACTCCAACTCCAAATTTTACTCTCTCAACTCAAAATAGAGCAAAATTAACTATTTTTGAGGAAAATACTTTTAACTCTGGAAAAAAAATTGCTCAATCATTTTTTTCCTGTGTAATTTTATTTGTTTTGTCTACTTACTTTTGTGTCCTACATAATTTAAACAGATGCTCAACAGCCAAAACAAAACACTTTCTTCTGTAACTACATTAAAGGACATGGGACATGGATTTTTTTCTGGGTATGATTATGTATAAAGGACATAAGAAATGCCATCTAAATCACTGCAGGGCGTCAAAAATGTGAAAATCATCACATTATTCAACTTTTTTATACATCAGCATAAAACAATGATTCGTTAATTAGCTAGGTGGTCACGTGACCCGTGACGTCTCAAAAACTTTCCAAGGAGCCAGCGCTTGGTTATCTAATGTAAACAGGTTACCGAAATGGACACCATCGACAGTGACATTCCCGATGTTTCACAGAGATGTGAAGTTAGACCCTATCAATTCGAACCGATAGCTGGAAATTCACATGAACATAGATCTTGTCTTTACTCTGACGGGTCAGATGATTCTGAGAGTGAGAGTTCATTCAATCCCCATGAAACTGAAAGCGGTCGGCTCGATAACACTTCCTGGTAAGTTAAAAACAATTCTGCTCAAAGGCTAATGATCTGTTGAAAGAAGTATTATTTTTGTATCATACATTGAAAGTTCATCATAGATCTAGCTAAAGTCCGTTGCAAGCTAGTTTTTTTTTTGCTGATATTTTTCGAGATTGATTGAGATACAATGCTTCCAGAGTCCGAGATGAAAACATTCAAAATGGCGAAACGAGTCAGAATTATGATAATCAATAATTGATACACCCAAAATTATAATACTAATCCTTACCTCGGCTTTCAGTCGCTTAGCGAATGCACCTCGGCATTTTTCCGCATGAGGCCCATAGTAAAACCACACTTCCAGGAGGGGCTGCCGTCTGCCTCCCAAGCCGGCCGAGAGCGCTCCTCGTCGGGCACGGCCAGGCGGGCGAATGCCCTGGTCCGTCCGCCCAGTCTAAAAAATAATGGTACAACTCCGAGTGAAGGTATCAATGTGCTGTCGAAGCGCGCAGAAGGTGTTAGTATGCCTGTCATTATAGTGCGGACTTTCCATAGCATAGAAAATCGCTATGTTTCAATTTGTGTAACTGAACTTGTTTCATATCACTGGTCATATAAACCTATGTAAACAGGAAAAACGCGGAAGAGTTTGGTCGCATCTAACTACAGCCCCAAAAAATACCATTGGCCATGCTGAGCCTAGCTACATTGCTAAGAGGAGTGACAGCGCGTCTGACTGACTGGGAGGTCGCGCAAAGCTCGGAGAGGTACGGAGCAGCTTGTCTCAATTCAGATAAGAGCATATTTCATTATGGAAGTACGGTGGACTGTTCCTATTTAAATGTCCATTAATGTTACAGGATTTCCTGACTGTCTCTACAGTTGTAGGAATGTTAGGCCCTGTATATTATGGCGCTATCACTGCCTCCATGAACCCGGCTATACGGCCTCTTAAATTTGGCTTGGCAATTAATATCGCTCAGTACCTGAGTATTAATGTTGAAAGAATCCTCAGTGAAATGGTCCGAACACAGTTTGTGGGAAACAGTAGGTGCAAAGTTTTTTCTACGGCAGTAGTGAGCCCACACTTTCCTCAACTTCGGGTCCTTGGGGAATGCAAAAAAACTTACTCCAGGGCATTTCCCATTGGAATTATTGCAACCATAAGCAGCACAATACACCATGATGTTCAATGTACGTTAAAGACTATAAAAACAATTTTCTTGTCATTCACTTCTCCATTCATCTACCCACTTGTGCTGTGCTCGAAAGTTTTTGTGACGTATGATCACGTGACAGCGGCTCTTCCGGTTGTAACATATGCATATCGGAGCTCGAGCAGAAATGCCATATAATCATCACGAATATAACGATTTTGCTGAATTTAATAGATGATTTTGTATTTGTTGATGCAATTAATTCATATTTTTAATGGAAAGAAACTGATATAGTGTGCTTTTATGTTTCATGTCCCATGTCCTTTAAAGGTGGACTGCCTTTCAGATTTTTCAAGTTTAGGTCATAAAAAGAATTTTCCCTGACACCCAATTATTTTTGTTTAGTGGACCAAAAGCTACTGAATTCGAATCACAGACTTCTAATTGTATTAGGTTTTTTTTTTAATAGAACAATTAATGAATTTAGGGCCATGTGGCCCTAAATTCTCTGCTATTTTTTCTTGTTTCACCATGACCCGATTCAAGATACTACGTCATGCATCATGTGGTGGGTTTTCCCCGTTTGCACAAGGCATTGTGGGATACAAATTTAAAACAGGAAAGTAAAATGGAGGACGTGAGTGTGCAAATGAAACATCAACGATTGACTACAGTAACGAAAAGCAAGAAAAAAAGACGTTATGTTGCGAAGGAAAGGAAACACAGGACCAAACTAATAAATATGAGCGGTCAGCGAGCACCTCGGTGTGATCAGCTGTTCGTTTAGCGACAGAATGATGTAACTGTCAGTGCACGGTCAAGGTAAACCTGTAGATGGTAGTAATACAACACTGTGGATGCCAGCTGCCATAAAACCCAAAAGAAGAAGAAGAAGAAGAAGGTAAACCTGTGCATGCGCAGACGGACTTCCTCTGTCTGCTTGACTGCATGAAGCAAGCGATTTCATGCATATTATTTGCTAGGGAATCCTCTGAAATTAAAAAACAGAATGGCTTGTTGTTGATTTTTTTTTAGATATATACAGAAATAAATATATATCACAATCACCAAATTTCAGAGGGAACTAAATTTCACCGATTTTATGAAATCGAAAGGCCGTCTAGCTTTAAACTCCCCCAAACATTTGGCTTATTCAGGCTTATATTTCACACTCTTTTTACTTCAGACCTTTCGTTTTAGTTTTACTGCAATTACAGAATAGTTTGTAGTAGTTGCTGCTGGAGGGAAAAGATGGCACGGGAGACCAAAAAAGACCTGGAGAGCAACTGTAATGGAAGATCTATGACAGTGTGGTACAAACTGGTATCAAGCTCCCACCTTGGCCAAAGACAAAGAGAAATGGAAGAAGATGGTGGCCCGTTGCTGTCAGGCTCGAGGACCAAGATAGCAAGGCAAGGTAGCATAGTAGTTAGTGACTGTCAAATTTTAAGGCAAATCACTAGATCATTAGTTGGAACTGAAAGGTTACTCATTGGGACAGCTTAAATACAGCTGCAAAAAACAAGGAATTTATTTAATGTACTACATGAGGAGTCATGGAGACAGAAGAAATGTTCTTTATATCTCAACAATACATACAAATGTATTAATAAATCAGCTAAAAGGCCAGTAGGGGATATTCTAATGGCCATCACACCTAAATTAACTTGCATCCACTGCCACTAATGAAGAGTCCATTTTATTATCTCTGCATTATCCAATACAGAATTAGCACGGCTCTGCAGGTATAGAGGCTCTGTGTGTATACATGTAAGGAGGAGGGGGGTGAAAAGAGGCTAATATAGTTTTTCTTTCTTTTAAAATTCACAGCTAAATTGCTAGAATGAGCACGACTGGAGATGTAGAAACTCTCAACTCTCTGTGGAGATTAATAATGCAACAAAGCAGAGCATCAGCAAGCGAGCATACGAGTAAGGGAGACAGCCTGTATGCTGCTTGTGAAATATTTGTTTTAATGGATTTCCTCCATGTTTGGACTGCTCTAAATAAGATGGAAAATAACCCGTCAGTAAAAAAGGCCCGAGCTGTCCATGCGTCAAAGCCTTTCCCAGTATGTACGAAACGTGCACCAGCAATGCCAATGTCATGCTATGAGCATTAATACACTCCATAATTTCTACCCAGGTCACATATTCAACCACAGTGCTTGGTGAATCATGTCTGGATCAAAGTGCATATGGAACCTGTGTCAAAATAAGTGGTTTTTTTTTGGAGTTGTGGGTTTGTTTGGTTTTTTTTGACAACACTACCTCCAAGTGTCTTCTTTCTCCATGAGGGAAAATGAGATAATCAAACAAAGATGTCTGTCATCATCAAAGATATGCTCATAAAAAAAATGTTAGAAAGATCTCCTGGGAAAGCACATGAATAATGCCTCCTGGATAAATAGAGGATATGTTTCCCTTATCAAAAAGAAGTATACTTCAAGTTCATTTTATCAAGTATACTTAAAGCATATATGCAGAACCATGGCCTCACTTTCGTTTACAAATGCCTTGAGACCTCAAGAATGGCACAGGAATAGTTTTAAGCATTAACAATACTTCTAATATAGTAATTTTTATGATTAAAGTGATTCATATAGATAGCGGTCTGAGTGAATGACTGAGTGATAGCGATTCATAATGATAGCGGTGATTAAAGTGATTCATAATGATAGCGGTCTGAGTGAATGTAACATCACCGCAGGAAGGCTATTGGTCTCATCGCCATTTCTGCTATACTAAAACACAGAGCTAACTGCTTTTCTGATCCTCCATTTTGAGCTAATTTATCACCATGCCACGTAGATGTGTTGCTGGCTGGTGCAGCAACATGACAGAAGGTGGATTGACATTGCATTTATGGCCCAAGAATGTACAAACTGCAAAGATTTGGATGCGTTTTATGAGAAGTTCACGGGCACATTGGGCGCCTACGAAGTGGTCTCTCCTCTGCTCTGCACATTTTACTGAAGACTTGTATGAGACCTCTGATCTGTTGAGGAGTGTTGGCTATAAGCCCATATTGAAAGAGGGTGCAGTACCAACAATTAAAGGAAAAGAAAACTACAATAAAGTTATAAAGGTAAGAATTCACAAAATAACAACAGATACTGAGGATTAAGAACATATTCATTTTCTTTAAAAATCTAAATTTAAAGCAACATTGTATTAAATGCCAAAGTATAAAAACATGGCAATGACAATTGACATCCAAGCTCTAAAGAAAAAGAAATAAATTAAAATAAATTAATTATCCCATTCAGGAGAAATTTTAAAAAAGGGGAAAAAAAACTTATATGGAACCACAGACATACCTAAGAGTCAACAATACTGAAGCACAACTACACGGCAAGTACACGTAAACATAAGGCACAAATATTTTCATACTTTTGTTAAGTATATCTTGCGCAAAAGTTTAAGTATAAGCTTAATATACTTAGACTTTTCTATATACTTTTCAGTATAAGCCAAATACCCTGGTGAAAAATAAATGTACTTTATTGTATTTAAAGTATATTCATATTTTCAATAGTATATTGAAAATGTACTTACACAAATTGTACTTTTTGTAAATATATAAAAAGTATACTAACATCACGCTTTCAAGGCAAGGCAAGGCAAGTTTATTTATATAGCACATTTCATACACAATGGCAGTTCAATGTGCTTTACAGAAGTAAAAACAAAAACAGTATACAATGGAGAAATAAAATTACATAAAATAATTTTATTTTTATTCTAAAACAATTAATTAAAAGAATTAAAAGAATTAAAAGAAAATAATAAGAATTAAACAATAGTAGAAATAAAATAATAAAATAAAGTAGAAATAGGAGGAGGAGGGAAAAAAAAGGAAACCAGCAGAATAGAATAAAGAATAAAATAGAATAGAGTTAAAATTAAAGTAAATTTAAAACATGCAGAGAAAGTAAAAATTATTAAAAAAAAAAAAATATATATATATATATATATATATATATATATATATATATATATATATATATATATATATATATAAATTATTTAACAGAAAGCATCTGAAAACAGCTTGGTCTTTAACCTAGATTTAAAACTGCCAACAGCAGGAGCATTTTTAATGTCCTCTGGCAGTTGGTTCCATAGCTGTACTGCATAGTAGCTAAAAGCTGCTTCACCATACTTTGTTTTAACAACTGGTTTTAATAGTAAATTTTTCTGTTTTGATCTGGTAGATCTGATTGGGTTAGGCCGCTGCAACATATCAGAGAGGTAATTGGGCCCTGTACCATTTAGAGATTTGTACACGAGCAGCAATACTTTAAAGTCAATTCTGTAGCTTACTGGAAGCCAGTGAAGGGACCTTAGAATTGGAGTAATGTGCTCTGTTCTTTTAGTTCGTGTGAGAACCCTAGCCGCTGCATTTTGAACCAGCTGAAGTCGTTTGATGGTCTTTTTTGGCAGGCCTGTGAAAAGGCCATTGCAGTAATCAACCCTACTAGAGATGAAGGCATGTATTAGTTTTTCCAGATCATTTTTTGACATAAGTCCTCTTAGTTTGGAAATGTTTTTTAGGTGATAAAATGCCGTTTTAGTGATTGCTTTCATGTGACTATCAAAGTTTAGCTCGCTGTCAATGAAAACACCAAGATTTTTAACCATTTCTTTAGTTTTCATCCCTTTTGTGTCAAGAATAGTGGTAATCTTGAGTCTTTCATCTTTTTTTCCAAATAGAATTACTTCTGTTTTATCTGTGTTCAGCTGAAGAAAATTTTGTGACATCCAGCTATTGATTTGATCGATACACTGGTAGAGACATTCAAGGGGGGCATAATCATTAGGTGATAGAGCGAAATAAATTTGGGTGTCATCTGCATAGCAGTGATACAAAATTGAATTTTTATTGATAATTTGCCCAAGTGAGAGCATATAAAGGTTGAAAAGTAATGGTCCAAGAATCGACCCCTGGGGGACACCACAGGTCAAGGACATTGACGTTGAGGAACAATTTCCCAGGGTAACAGAGAAGCTTCTATCTTTTAAGTATGAATTTAACCAATTTATAACTTTACCAGTCAATCCACCCCAGTGTTCAAGTCGATATAGCAGTATGTTGTGATCAACAGTATCAAAAGCTGCACTGAGGTCCAGTAATACCAGGACCGATGTTTTGCCTGCATCAGTATTAAGACGTATGTCATTTATAACTTTAATCAGCGCTGTTTCAGTGCTATGATTGGCACGAAATCCTGACTGAAAATTATCAAAACGGCTGTTTGCTATCAAGAAGGCAGTTAATTGATTGAAGACAATTTTTTCAAGGATTTTCCCAATGAATGGTAAATTTGATATTGGCCTGTAGTTATTTAATACTGAAGGATCCAGATTATTTTTTTTAAGAAGGGGCTTTACAACGGCTTTTTTTAGGGACACAGGAACAACGCCAGTCTCCAGGGATGTATTTATAATTTGAAGCACATCTGTAATTATAAGATGAAGAACAGACTTAAAAAAGTTGGTGGGCAGAATGTCCAATTCAGATGTTGAGGAACTGAGATTTTGTACAGTTTTTTCAAGAGTCTCATAATCAATTAAACAAAATTCTGACATTGTGTTGAAGTTATCTATCTGTGTCATTGGTGATTGCAGTTTTTCAATTTTTTGCAACTGAGATATATTATGAGGAATATTCTGCCGTATTTTATCAATTTTACCTTTGGAAAAGGATGCAAACTCATTGCATTTATTAACTGAGAGAAGTTCAGGTGCTAATTGTGGTGGGGGATTAGTTAGCTTCTCTTCTGTTGAAAATAGCACACGGGCATTGTTCATATTCCTGCTGATGATGTTGGAGAAGAAAGACTGTCTTGCTTTACAAATTTCATAATTATAATTACAAAGCATCTCCTTATGGATTTGATAATGAATGTGAAGTTTAGATTTGCGCCATTTTCTTTCAGTCTTTCTACATTCTCTCTTTAGCAGTTTAACAGCCAGGTACTGCGTCCATGGTGCTTTCTGCTTATCATTGACTCTTTTGATTTTGAATGGAGCAATATCATCCATAATTTGGGTCATATTTAAATTAAAAAATTCCAGTAA
Organism: Neoarius graeffei; assembly: GCF_027579695.1. Classification (NCBI taxonomy): domain Eukaryota; kingdom Metazoa; phylum Chordata; class Actinopteri; order Siluriformes; family Ariidae; genus Neoarius; species Neoarius graeffei. The sequence goes on from NC_083588.1 coordinate 42,227,411, forward strand.
ATCATCTACAGAGTCTGACATTTTGGTTGATTTCTGTGAGAGAGCTTGCTCAAAGAAAGCACATGTGTTGTCTTTTATGACTCTCCTACCTATAGTCGTTGAGCTATTCTGAATGTGAGGAGACATAGAAACATCAAAGAAAACACAGAAATGATCGGATAAGGCCAGGTCAACAACAGTATTAGAAACAGTAAGACCCTTTGTGATGGCGAGGTCAAGAGTATGACCACGAGAGTGGGTCGGCCCCTGTACATGTTGTACTAGGTTAAAGTTGTCAATAATTGCAAGTAGTTCTTTGGCATAAATGTTATCAGTATTATCTACATGCAAGTTAAAATCCCCAGATATAATAAGACAATCAAACTGTAAGCAAATGACTGATAACAGTTCACCAAACTCTTCAAGAAAGACTTTGGCTGAATGTCTTGGAGGCCTATAAATAGTTAATAATAATATGTTAGGAGAGCATGTAACAAGTGCACATAAGTGTTCAAAGGACATAAAATCACCAAGTGAGGATTGTTTACATTGAAAAGAGACTTTGAATATATTTGCGATCCCTCCACCTTTCCCTTGTCGAGTAACATTCAAAAAATTAAAATTTGGGGGAGCTACTTCAATAAGGGTGGAAGCACTATTTGCTTGATCCAGCCAGGTTTCAGTTAGAAGCAAAAAATCAAGATTGTGTTTGCAAATAAGATCATTAATTAAAAATGACTTGTTTAAAAGTGATCTAACATTCAGAAGAGCTAGCTTTACAGAAAGTCTAGAATCTGCTTTTGCACTCTGATGTTGTTTTAAAACAGGAAGGAGATTAGATTGGTTCACCCCCAGGGTTAGATGTGCTCCACGTGTTCTGTTTCTTATCAACACAGGAATAGAGCTGGATGAGCTGGATGGCATAGGCACATTTTCAACACTACACCCATTTGCAGGGACCCAGAGTACATCAAACAAGACTTTCTAAATGTTCCATTTGGTTTGAGGGTGAAAGGATTGGAGATGACCTGTATCTTTTGGAAGGTGAAAAAGATTTGTAGCCAGCTGAAAGTCCTGGGCGAACTGGGTACGCTGCTTGTCGCGACAGATTTGGGCTGGAAAAAAGAGAGTGTAGCCATTGGGAGCAATTTTTTCATGCTATTTGGGAAATCCATCCGAGGAGAAGTGGAATCGTCTGTCCTTGAATGTTGGGAGTCTAGCAAGTCAGATGTTTGTGTGTCCTTGATAACAACTTGCAAAGATGATTGTTTAGGCTTTGTAACTATGTCAGTCTGCAACATCTTATCAACTGTTTTCCTCGGTGCTGGCTGAGAAAAGATTGCAAGTTTGTAATGGTCTGCTAAGACTTTAGCTCCAATCCAGCTGAGTTCAGTGCTATTTGGCTTGTAAAATTCTCTGCGATTCCAGAAAAGGTTAAAATTGTCTATGAAGTTCATACCAAATGAAGAACAAGTTTTTCCAAGCCAGGTGTTAAGACTGAAGAGTCGAGAAAAAGCAAAACTTCCTCTTGCTGGGAGTGGGCCACTGATAAAAGATTGAATTCCAGTCTTATAGAGCTCAGAAAAAAAGTTTTCTGAAATCCTCTTGGACAAACAGCTGTTCTCTGAAAACATCATTTGCTCCCACATGCACAACAATACGTTTAATAGTTTTATGCTCGGACATGAGCTTCAAAATGCTGTCTTTGGTGTCAGAGATGGATGCATTTGGGAGACAACAAATAATCATCCCATAACCTTTTAATTGTCTTACAGTGGAATCACCAAGAACAAGGGTTGTGGGATCAGGTGGTGTTACGAGCTGATTTTTGCCTCTTCTCACAGCTCTTCGATCTTGGTGCGATCTCTTTTTACTATGTGTTTGTCTACTTGAAAAATCCTCTTCCACATCCCTGAGGCATTCAAATTTGTTCTGAATCCTTATGGGCTGTGGATTTTCCATAGGATTGTAGATCCTATTGTAATTTGTAGAACGAGCTGGTGTTGAAGTAATCACTCTTCTGTTTTTATTTTTGGGCTTACCACCCATTTTTTTGCCAGTTTTCTGTACTCACATTTTGGCAAGCTTGATTGGTGAATTCATCCACAATGTCCTCGGTCTGTGGGAGTGCAATCTCTGCATTCTCAGCCTCTGTTTCTGTACTCCTTTCCTGAGATATCGCTTTTAATTCGTCCGTCTTTGGCAAATTATAAATACATCCCTGGAGACTGGCGTTGTTCCTACTTTCACGCTAACACTTTTAACACACTTTAAAATAATTATACTATATTACACTTTATAGAAATATATTATACTAAAATATACTTTAAGTGAAAGTTATGTGTAATTTAGCACATAAAAGTACACTAAATACACTTCAAGTTGCACTTTTCTACAATTTAATTACAATTAAAATATATTTAGTACAAAATTAGTTGTTCCAAAATAGCATGCCTCAAGTTAACTAATTATAAACACACTTGAAGTATATTGATGATTAGTGTGGCTTCAAGTACACAAAAGTATGCTAAATTTTAGTACACTTAGCACATTTATTTTTCACCAGGGTATACTTATGTATAACTTTATTAAGTATATCTCTGACAAGTAAATAAAAAGTAAACTGAAAGCATCTCATCTCATCTCATTATCTCTAGCCGCTTTATCCTTCTACAGGGTCGCAGGCAAGCTGGAGCCTATCCCAGCTGACTACGGGCGAAAGGCGGGGTACACCCTGGACAAGTCGCCAGGTCATCACAGGGCTGACACATAGACACAGACAACCATTCACACTCACATTCACACCTACGGTCAATTTAGAGTCAACTGAAAGCATACTCTCTTATTTTTAGTTTAAAGAAGTATACTAGAAGCACACTTGAATAAACTTCTTTTTTGTAAGGGTTGTGTTCATCGCAGGTCAGACTCAAGAATTCCACCTTCGTTAAGACAGAAAGAAGGTCTGAAATCCCGTCAACATTTCAATCATTCAACAAATCATTGTTCCTCTAGTCACAAGCAGTCACTGCATCTTTTGTCACATACTGAGCAAAAGAGAATGGTTTTAAATAGGAGGTGGCCTATTTAACACAACCTGCTGTATTTTATTTGGAATCAAAATTTCTTTTAGAAACCAGATGGTTTGAGATTGAGATCGAGGAGGCTGAATCCAAGAGACATTCTGCTGTCTTACATCCAAATAAGCTGTAATAAACACATGAAGTACGATAAACCAAGGGTGAAAATTTATTAAGTAATGTCTAAGAGCTATCATTTGTATATGATAGAGCCTTAGCTGAATTCATCCACTGGTCTTTTACCTCAGAAGGTGCACAATAGTGTCAGCTGGATAAAAGATTCATGTGCGTCATTGGTTTTATTGAAATGGATAAAAACGTCACAAATTTCTCATCAAAATAGACAATCAGTCATTTCTGCAGCACTCCAGGGTTCTGAGGTGAGGCAAAAATAGAGATGAAAAGGCTGCTGGGAAAACAGAGACCCTGAGGTACTAGTGCAGGACAAAAAAAGAAAATACAGGTGCATGCATTTTTGTTTGAATGTGTTAGACAGTCTATAGGGTATGGAGAACTGTGTGTGTGTGTGTGTGTGTGTGTGTGTGTGCGCGCGACAAACTCAACCCATGTGATGTGGTCTTTTATTGTCTGCCTTTGAGAGCAATCTGGAAGAGTACCAACAGACAGGAATGAGATATGCCTGCAACTGAATTTATGTGTTTTTGAAGCTCACAACCTCAATCTTAGATCTGTACACACACATACACACACACACAATTGTCATGCATGGTGCGAAAAAGGACCAGCTCCAGAGAGGCCAGCTTGCAGAAAGGGCATGCCAAACACATGCATTATAAATTTCACCCCATTGCCATTCTGGGCTCGACCATGCTTTGAGAATTTCCCTTCACAAACCTTCTTGGATTTTAATATGAATGTTATATGAATTTTCCCTGAAGACCTCAGTGGGAGGAAACCATGCTATTGATGGTCAAGTGGTCATATCTGGAAGATGTTTGTTTAAATATTTGTTTACATTTATTTAACAGGTTTATTTCATGCACTGAGTCATTCTAGAGTTGAGTTTTGTAGCAAATTTCAACAGCATTTATTATCAAAACCATGGAAAAACAACATTATCCTGCTGTGCTGGAGTCATAAGGATGTTATACATCACTAGCTCCGTGACTCAGACAGTGATGGTGTCAGATTTCAGTAGCCTGGAGTCAGAGCAAAAGCTGCAGTGCCCTTATTGGCCTTGCTGGTCACTGCCAAGAGCATTGTAGAACTGTGAAGCTGTGGCCTGTTGGGATGTGAAAAGCATATCATGTTAAAATCCACAGCTTGAGCCCAGTCAGGTTGTGTGCCGCAGGCGATGTGCTGCTGTGGCCAAGCTGATGAAAGGCTGGTGAGCAAACCCAACCTGAGAACCCCTACATCAATTCTGTAAAGCATCCTGTATTCATATACTGGAGCTCAGTCTTTAGTTATACCACAACACTTTACACACAACACAACAACTTAACAAAACATGTTGGATAATTTTCTTTAGTATGAATACGCCGGTGATTATAGAAAATCCCACAGGTTGGTTGGTCAAGAAATTCAGACGATTTCTCAATAATCACCTCCAGCGACGCGGCAAAATGGCAACCAATCGCTTTATCACCGTGAGTGAGGAAGAATTACAAATTATGAAAGAAAATCCTGTTCCTAAAAGCACTAAAGATGCTACGAAATTTGGTCTAAAACTATTCAAAGGTAAGGTGGAATTGTGATTTATTTTATCTATTTCAAAACAAAGTATTTTATGTGAGTCAGCATAGATAAGTCTGCACTGCACCGTTATTACATTTGCATGACGCTTTTGAAGTTTGAAATAAATTATTTTTTAATGCATTTTTTAAAATAATCTCATCTCATTATCTCTAGCCGCTTTATCCTGTTCTACAGGGTCGCAGGCAAGCTGGAGCCTATCCCAGCTGACTACGGGCGAAAGGCGGGGTACACCCTGAACAAGTTGCCAGGTCATCACAGGGCTGACACATAGACACAGACAACCATTCACACTCACATTCACACCTACGGTCAATTTAGAGCCACCAGCTAACCTAACCTGCATGTCTTTGGACTGTGGGGGAAACCGGAGCACCCGGAGGAAACCCACGCGGACACGGGGAGAACATGCAAACTCCGCACAGAAAGGCCCTCGCCGGCCACGGGGCTCGAACCCGGACCTTCTTGCTGTGAGGCGACAGCGCTAACCACTACACCACCGTGCCGCCTTTAAAATAATCACCTGTGTATTTATACTAAAACAGTTGCCTCAGGCTCAGTGAACATCGGTGAATAATAACCTTGACTTCATCTCAGTTATTATTCACCGATATTCACTTCACCTTCAGCAAATAATTGTTAAATAACAACAGTGTTGCTCCGGTATCTGGCTGCAAATTAAATCATAGATTTATATAAATGTACTCATTCTGTTATCAGACATACAGTACTATTGCAAAGACTCAAAGCTTAAGAACAAACCGATTAAAAGAACTTGATGTGAGTTAACAAAGGAAAACATCTAAACATATTGATATAGTGAAGCTTTCTATAAGGAGACGTTAAATTATTATTCAAGGAAGGACTGTCCAGTGGCAGCAAGTTTTTCACTGAGGAGAGTCTTGAAGAGAGATTTTTGTGCTTTCCACATGAACATGACACACTGCGCTTTGTGTGTGTGGGGCCCTTGTTAAATTTAAGAGAGCGCAAAAAGGAGCATTTGGTGAAGGGATGCTGTTTATACTTGCTATGACATGTTTTGCAACATTAAATATAACTATGATAGATTAAAATTATGATGTGCTGTTCATTATTAAATTTAAAATGGTACTTGTTGGCAAAATGCTATGATGTAAGAGGAAGAATTTAGGATGTGCTGTTATTGGAAAATAATCAACAGCATGGTATCTATAGCTGTGGTGGTATCGGCTTCTCTATAATCTTCACCACTCCACTCCGCCGTTGATTATTTTACTAAAACAGCACACCCCATCATGTTTCATTCCTAACTTAAACACCTTTTATATAACTTCCTAACCTCTGTTTTGTGTTGAAAGGATCTCTTTTGCTGATGTCAGAAGCAGGCTTGTTGAGGGACTGACCCCCATCCTAATAGTCTCTGCTAAAAACAGAATGGTTACCATCAGCGATGACAAGGAGATTATCCAGACCATGAGGAAATGAACACAGGATAACACAATGATGAGAGATGGTTTAGCACTGGATCTAAGACCTGGATTTGCCTGATTCTTGCCACATCTGCAGGTGGAGATGCCATTTGTGCTTATATGATAAATGTCATAAAAGACCTCTGCCTCTATAATTATGATAATCAGGCTCTGTCCATAACCCTGATATTTTGGTCAAAGGCACAAGCTGGTTGCATAACAGTCATCATCTCTGTCACTCTCCCAGCTGCTGTTTACATTTAGCTATGACCACACAACGGCAGGCTACGAACAAGTGTACTTTACAGTCATCCTCTGCTGCAGCAACACCGGGGGCGGCCAATCTGGTACACGCAATCTGCAGATCTGCACTAAACAGGACTAGCATAGCAAGAGCTGACTCTTCGCGCTCTTCAATTTCCGTACACGCTATCTCTCCAGGTGGCACAAAAAAGCTGGAGCTCTGATGCCCTTTTCGCAAACAGGATAGTGGCACTGCTGGGAAATTTCAAGTCAAATCTGGCCACCTGGTGAGGCAAAGATGAAAACTTTATATTTCTTTCACTATGGGCTGCAAATGACTCAAACTTCTGGGCAATTGATTATGTGCCAAGGAAGCAAACTTCATATTAGACTTCATTTTGGAGATTTATTGCTCAGAGCTTGGCTTGGGTTTGTTGTTTACCACATTTAGCTATCTGAGGTCTCCATAGTTAAATTTAAAATCAAGCTGAAGTCTTTCATGAATATTTCCCAGGTTTTACTAGACCCTTTGACATTTTTTCTGTATTTCTCATAGTACGGAATGTATCAGTTATTCATGTCTTGATTGTCTTAGTCTTGCACCACATGTCCTCAAAACCCAACATTCAGTTACATCACTTTTTGTGCTTTCCAACATCACTACAATCTGTTCTGGATGCTCACAAAATGTTGGGATGTTTACCAAGGCAATTATATGAAATATTGTGACTCATAATCAATTATGTGTTTAATCTTAGAATAAACGTCTGTCTTTCATTGAATAATATTTAATACATTTGATTAATTAGAACCTCATAGGGTTCACTCTGTGTGTGTGTGGGGGGGGGGTGATACCTTATGTACTCATGCTAAAGGTACATGCTGTTAGACTTCCTGTTGGTGCAGCTACAGAAAACAAGGAAACCAGCAGTCTGAAAAACAAGTAGGCAGCATGGTGGTGTAGTGGTTAGCACTGTCGCCTCACAGCAAGAAGGTTCTGGGTTTGAGCCCAGTGACCACTGGGGCCTTTCTGTGTGAAGTTTGCATGTTCTCCCCGTGTCTGCATGGATTTCCTCCGGGTGCTCCGGTTTTCCCCCACAGTCCAAAGACATGCAGATTAGGTTAATCGGTGGCTCTAAGGCTACGTTTACATTACGTCGAATCAGCGGATCATCAGATTAACGTTCTTAAAATGATTCGCGTTTACACTAAAACCGTTAGCCGTGCACACAGCAACACCAATACGCGGATACGCTCGGCTCCGCAGGCATCCTGCGCTCCAAATCACTCCACCCTGAACAGCGAGTGCCCTCTGGAGGGTGCGCACTCCGGCCCTGCGCAGCTCACAGAGTGCGCGAGTGAAGTGAACAAGCCACGATTCGGGACTGAGCCGCTGTGTGTGTGATCCCAGCGCATATCACTTATTACTTGCAAGTGGAAGGATGGCAAGCCTAAAGACAATCATAACTACACAGTGGGCAGTATTTGCATCAGTATTTGCAGTATTTTCATACTTTTATACTCTTTAATGAAAGGTGATACAAGGCGGAAGTCCGCGCCGTTTTTCAGCAGTCGCGTCACATGACCAACGCCAGCGAATCAGGAAGGTGGATGTCACAGTGACGTTGTCCAATGAGACGCCAGCTAGAGCTCAGCACAGCGTATCCGCGTATTCTGAATGTTTACACAGCACCGGAGCTGATACGATCTAGATTGAATACGTGGACGCTGGCGGATTCCCGTTTCCCCGCTTTTCCAGGGGGGTTAATGTAAACGGACAGTGCATCCGCGAAGAAAACGAGACAGATACGGTCTAGTGTAAACGTAGCCGTAAATTGACCGTAGGTGTGAATGTGAGTGCGAATGGTTGTTTGTCTCTATTGCCGCTTTTCCACTACAAACGCGGCTGAGTCGGGCTGAGCCGTGCCGTGCTGAGTCGAGCTGAGTGGGGCTGTTGGAGTTGCATTTCGACTACAACCGCGCTGAACCGTGCTGGCTGGAAGTGGGTGGACACATTGGGTGGAGTTAGCGAAAGTGGGTGGATGTCACGTGATGTCGTTAAGCAGCGCAAACAGTGACATCAGTGAGCTTTTAAGCAGTAGTCTCACGACCCGGATAGTAAACAATAAACATGGAGGACATGGAGTCGTTAGTGTTGCTGGTCTTGGTTCTGTGGCTTGTTGTCACCGACAACGCCAACAGATACTGGCAAGAGCGTATAGATGAGGCGAGGCGCATAAGGCTTCAGAAATTCTCGTAATTCGTAATTATTCTTCTTCCGGGTTTACGGTGTTTACAGATCCCAGCATGCTCGCGGGGTGTGTGTGGGCATGTGAGGACACTCCTCCTCACCAATCAGTGCACAGGGGAGTGTCTGCTCACGCCCCCAGCCTCACTCGGCACGGTTTGGCTCGCTTCAGCCCCACTCCAAAACCGTGCGAGTTTTAGGGGCTAAGCAGGGCTGAAGCGAGCTGAGTCGTGCTGTTTTTTGGTAGTCGAAACGCGAGCCGTGTCGGGCTGAAGTGAGCTGAAGCGAGCTGAAGTGAGCTGAAAAAGGGTAGTGGAAAAGGGCCATATGTGTCAGCCCTGCGATGATCTGGCAACTTGTCCAGGGTGTACCCCGCCTCTCGCCCATCGCCAGCTGGGATAGGCTCCAGCTTGCCTGTGACCCTGTACAGGATAAGTGGTTACGGATGGCTGGATGGATGAAAACCAAGTAAAACTGTAAGGAAACAATGAAACTTTAGTCACAGCAAATCTTACTCAAAGTTTCAACAACTACAAGAAATTATGCACAAATTAAGGTGTTGAGTTAACTTCAGTTCATATCAGCATTTCTGTAAGGTTGCCATGAAAAATCTACTTTAGACTGATAATTATATGAAACTGTAAGATGTATGCCAGTAACTGTAACTTTAAGTGATAAAGAGGTACAACTTTACATGTAGTTTTTGTTTACATTTAAAGGTGTTCTATAATATCCCCTTGAAAATGAAAAACATTTATGAATGTGGCATACACTTCCTCTCAGCAATCTTCTCAGCATATCTTGTTAGCTAACTGGCCTGGTTTAGCAGAAAAGATGAACATTAATGAAAGTGCTTTAAAAATTCTCACAGAAATGGGAATATGACTCGAAAACCCCTTTCAAGTTAGATCATGCTTTTTAGCTGGCTATCGTAAGCAGTAAAATTGGTTGCATTTAAAAACCTGACTTAAAAACTCTCTCCAAAATTCTGTCAGGTTAGCTTAGGCTAGATAGCGAGGTACAGTAAGCGGCAAAGATGGGAAATATTTATAAATATGACTCACGTACCTTCTCAGGAATCCTGTCAGTTTAGCTCATTCTAGCTAGCTAGGCACAGTAAATAGTAAAGATTGGAAGCATTTCTAAATATGACTTAAATATCCTCTCAGAAATCCTGTCAGGTTAGCTCATGCTAGCTAGCTGGGCACAGTAAACAGTAAAGATTGGGAGTATTTATAAATATGACTTAAATATCCTCTCAGAAATCCTGTCACATTAGCTCATACTAGCTAGCTGGGCATAGTAATCAGCAAGGGCGTAGCTGGAGGGGTCCTGGGGTGCCTGTGACCCCCCCCCCCCCCCCCCCCCCTTTGTCAGACCATACATTTTTTTCAATAGCCACATAAGAATATTAGAAAAGTGCCCACTGTAATTTTTCTAACATTTTTTTAAAACTAGATTGTCACCTCAGCCTCATTAGGGTTTCTATAACCTTGTATGCACTTCCTGTGGTTTGGTCGTGAAAACCCAGTTCTGCGCAAGCACAATACTATTGCACTAGAAAGCATGGTCAAGCTGCCAGCATAGCTGCAGTCTTTTTAGTTGTGAATTATAAGTATTTCCTCTTGTGTTAATAATTCACCATCTCAAAACAAGTGAAACTTTCCTCCTTCTTCTGACGTGAAGAGAGGTAAGCAATTTATAATATATTTTTTTCCATCAAAGTTGCATTTTGTGGCTTTGAAGCTAAGTTTTAGTGTGCCGTTTCTAGAACGCAACATTAGATTAGATTAGATTAGATTAGATTAGATTAGATTAGATTAGATTAGATTAGATTAGATTAGATTAGATAAAACTTTATTGATCCCTTTGGGAGGGTTTCCTCAGGGAAATTAAGATTCCAGCAGAATCATTACATATAAACAGAGAAAAGAAATAGAGAAACTTCTAGATAAATTAAAATAAATTAAGTATTTACAAATACAAATCTAAAAAGAATTAGATTAGATTAGATTAGATTAGATTAGATTAGATTAGATTAGATTAGATTAGATTAGATTAGATTAGATAAAATTTTATTGATCCCTTTGGGAGGGTTCCCTCAGGGAAATTAAGATTCCAGCAGAATCATTACAGATAAACAGAGAAAAGAAATAGAGAAACTTCTAGATAAATTAAAATAAATTAAGTATTTACGAATACAAATATAAAAAGAATTAGATTAGATTAGATTAGATTAGATTAGATTAGATTAGATTAGATTAGATTAGATTAGATAAAATTTTATTGATCCCTTTGGGAGGGTTCCCTCAGGGAAATTAAGATTCCAGCAGAATCATTACAGATAAACAGAGAAAAGAAATAGAGAAACTTCTAGATAAATTAAAATAAATTAAGTATTTACATATACAAATATAAAAGAATAAGATATGGGGAAGGGAGAAGTGGGGTTAGGGTAAGTGTGTGGGGGGGGGGAGCAGGAAAGATATTGCACTTTATTTTGCACATTATATTGCACATTGTCTGGTATTGCTTATTGTTAGGCTAGGCTACTGCTCCTTCCCATCCTCTGTCCTCCTGTTACCCCTCTTCCCCCCCAGAGAGGAGTTGTACAGTCTGATGGTGTGAGGGACAAAGCAGTTTTTGAGTCTGTTCGTCCTGCACTTGGGAAGGAGCATTCTGTCACTGAACAGGCTCCTCTGGTTGCTGATGACGGTGTGCAGAGGGTGACTGGCATCATCTATGATGTTCAATAGTTTGTCCATAGACCTCTTCTCTGCCACCGTCACCAGAGAGTCCAGCTTCATGCCGACCACAGAGCCGGCCCGCCTGATCAGTTTGTCCAGCCTGGATGTGTCCTTGGATGTGCTGCCCCCCCAGCACACCACGGTGTAAAACAGGACACTGGCGACCACAGACTGATAGAACATGCACAGGAGTTTCCTGCAGATGTTAAAGGACTGCAGCCTCCTAAGGAAGTATAGTCTGCTCTGTCCCTTCCTGTATAAGTGTTTGGTGTTGCAAGTCCAGTCCAACTTGCTGTCCAGCCACAGCCCGAGGTACTTGTAGGAATCCACAGCCTCTACCTCGACTCCCTCGATCAGAACTGGTCGTGACCTTGGTCTGGACCTCCCAAAGTCAATGACTAGCTCCTTGGTCTTCGAGGTGTTGAGCTGCAGATGGTTCCTGTTGCACCACACAGCAAAGTCTCTCACCAGGCTCCTATACTCCTCCTCTCTGTCGTCACTGATACACCCAACGATGGCTGTGTCATCGGCAAACTTCTGAATGATAATAAGACATAATGGCACAGCAAGGAAGAAGGTCCTGGGTTCGAGCCCAGTGGCCAATGGGGACCTTTCTGTGTGGAGTTTGCATGTTCTCCCCGTGTCTGCGTGGGTTTCCTCCAGGTGCTCCAGTTTCCCTCACAGTCCAAAGACATGTAGGTTAGGTTAATTGGTGGCTCTAAATTGACCGTAGGTGTGAATGTGAGTGTGAATGGTTGTTTGTGTCTATGTGTCAGCCCTGTGATGACCTGGTGACTTGTCCAGGGTGTACCCCGCCAGGGTGTACCCCGCCAGGGTGTACCCCAGGCTCCTATACTCCTCCTCTCTGTCGTCACTGATACACCCAATGATGGCTGTGTCATCTGCAAACTTCTGAATGTGACACAGCTCCGAGTTGTAGCAGAAGTCCGCTGTGTACAGGGTGAAGAGAAGAGGGGCCAGCACCGTGCCCTGGGATGCTCCAGTGCTGCTAATTACAGTGTCAGACATGATGTCCTTCAGCCTGACATACTGTGGCCTGTCAGTGAGGTAGCTGGAGATCCAGGTGACCAGGCAGGGGTCCACTCGCATCCTGTTCAGTTTGTCCTGAAGCAGTAGGAGCTGGATGGTGTTGAAGGCACTCAAGAAGTCCAAGAAGAGGATCCTCACTGTGCCATTTCCCTTATCCAGATGCGAGTAGGCTTGGTGTAGCAGGTAGAGGATGGCGTCTTCCACACCAACACCTGCCCGGTACGCAAACTGTAGACAGTCCTGGGCATGTTGTACCTGGGGTCTGAGGAGGCTGAGGAAGAGCCGCTCCAATGTCATCGGATGTGAAGTGAGCGCCACTGGTAGGAAGTCATTCAGCTCGCTGGGCCGATTCTTTTTGGGAACTGGAATGATACATGATGTCTTCCAGAGGGTTGGCACTCTCCCCAGCTGCAGGCTGAAGTTGAAGATGCGTTGGAGTGGTTCACCCAGTTCAGCAGCACAGGTCTTCAGTAGTCATGGACACACCTTGTCCGGGCCTGCTGCTATCCTGGGGTGAAGCTTCCTCAGTTGACCTCTGACCTGGTCTGCAGTAATGCATAGAGGAGTCTGTGTTGAGGTGGGGGAGGAGGGGGAGGAGGGGGCTGCTGTGATGACTGGGGGGAGGCATGTTGAGGGAAGGAGAGATGGCTGCAGTGAGGGAGAGGGTGGGGGGGACGTGGGCTGGTTGAACCGATTGAAGAAGTCATTCAACTTGTTCGCCCTCTCCACTGTCCCCTCAACGACTCTGGTCTTTGTATTGTGGCCTGTAATGGTTTTCACACCTTCCCAGACCTCCCTCATGCTGTTCTCCTTCAGCTTCTGCTCCACCTTTCTCCTGTAGCTGTCCTTAGCTTCCCTCATTCAGCGTTTCACCTCCTGCTGTGCTGCTTTCATCGCCTCCCTATCCCTGCTCCTGAAGGCAGCCTTCTTCCTGTTGAGGACAACTTTGACTTCCTGTGTTACCCATGGCTGGTTATTCAGGAAACACCGTACAGTCTTAGCGGGGGAGACCACGTCTGCACAGAAGTTGAGGTAATCTGTCAGATAGTGTGTCAGCCCCTCTATGTCCTCACAGTGTGGGCTAAGCAGCACGTCCCAGTCCGTGATGTCATAGCAGTCTCTGAGGGCATCTTCCATTTCAGGGGACCACCTCCTGATGGAGCTAGTTGTTGCAGGCTGCCTTTGAACCAGGGGGTTGTACTTCGGCTGTAGAAGAACCAGGTTGTGGTCAGACTTCCCTAGTGGGGGGAGGGGTGTGACTCTGTATGCATCCCTCACATTAGCATACAGCAATTCAATTGTCCTGTTGTTCCTTGTTGAACAATCCACAGCCTGGTAAAAAGCAGCCAAAGTAGAGTCCAAAGTAGCATGATTAAAGTCCCCAGAAATGATCATAAATGCCTCAGGGTGCTGTGTCTGCAGCCTTGCTGTGACAGAGTGAATCCTCTCACATGCAGCGGCTGCATCTGCCCTCGGAGGGATGTAAACACAGATGGTGATCATGTGACTGAACTCCCTTGGCAGATAATATGGGCACAGGCTAACAGCTAGCAGCTCTAAGTCCAGGCAACATAAAACTGTCTTTACAGAGATACAGTGGTGCTTGAAAGTTTGTGAACCCTTTAGAATTTTCTGTATTTCTGCATAAATATGACCTAAAACATCATCAGATTTTCACACAAGTCCTGAAAGTAGATAAAGAGAACCCAGTTAAACAAATGAGACAAAAATATTTTACTTGGTCATTTATTTATTGAGGAAAATGATCCAGTATTACATATCTGTGAGTGGCAAAAGTATGTGAACCTTTGCTTTTAGTATCTGGTGTGACCCCCTTGTGCAGCAATAACTGCAACTAAACATTTATGGTAACTGCTGATCAGTCCTGCACACCGGCTTGGAGGAATTTTAGCCCATTCCTCCATACAGAACAGCTTCAACTCTGGGATGTTGGTGGGTTTCCTCACATGAACTGCTCGCTTCATGTCCTTCCACAACATTTTGATTGGATTAAGGTCAGGCCTTTAACTTGGCCATTCCAAAACATTAACTTTATTCTTCTTTAACCATTCTTTGGTAGAACGACTTGTGTGCTTAGGGTCGTTGTCTTGCTGCATGACCCACCTTCTCTTGAGATTCAGTTCATGGACAGATGTCCTGACATTTCCCTTTAGAATTGGCTGGTATAATTCAGAATTCATTGTTCCATCAATGATGGCAAGCCGTCCTGGCCCAGATGCAGCAAAACAGGCCCAAACCATAATACTACCACCACCATATTTCACAGATGGGATAAGGTTCTTATGCTGGAATGCAGTGTTTTCCTTTCTCCAAACATAACGCTTCTCATTTAAACCAAAAAGTTCTATTTTGGTCTCATCCATCCACAAAACATTTTTCCAATAGCTTCCTGGCTTGTCCACGTGATCTTTAGTAAACTGCAGATGAGCAGCAATGTTCTTTTTGGAGAGCAGTGGCTTTCTGCTTGCAACCCTGCCATGCACACCATTGTTGTTCAGTGTTCTCCTGATGGTGGACTCATGAACATTAGCCAATGTGAGAGAGGCCTTGAGTTGCTTAGAAGTTATCCTGGGGTCCTTTGTGACCTCGCCGACTATTACACGCCTTGCTCTTGGAATGATCTTTGTTGGTCAACCACTCCTGGGGAGGGTAACAATGGTCTTGAATTTCCTCCATTTGTACACAATCTATCTGACTGTGGATTGGTGGAATACAAACTCTTTAGAGATGGTTTTGTAACTTTTTCCAGCCTGATGAGCATCAGCAGCGCTTTTTCTGAGGTCCTCAGAAATCTCCTTTGTTCGTGCCATGATACACTTCCACAAACATATGTTGTGAAGATCAGACTTCAATAGATCCCTGTTCTTTAAATAAAACAGGGTGCCCACTCACACCTGATTGTCATCCCATTGATTGAAAACACCTGACTCTAATTTCACCTTCAAATTAACTGCTAATCCTAGAGGTTCACATACTTTTGCCACTCACAGATATGTAATATTGGATTGTTTTCCTCAATAAATAAATGACCAAGTATAATATTTTTGTCTCATTTGTTTAACTGGGTTCTCTTTATTTACTTTTAGGACCTGTGTGAAAATCTGATGATATTTTAGGTCATATTTATGCAGAAATATAGAAAATTCTAAAGGGTTCACAAACTTTCAAGCATCACTGTATGAAAAATATGTAATAAAAATAATTACCGTTGCTAGTTTTAAGTAGCTTAGAAACCGGCTCTTCCATTATTGTTGTTTTGTCCACGTTTTCCTGATGGATGATGATGCTCATCAGGCTGGAAAAGGTTACAAAACCATCTCTATAGAGTTTGGACTCCACCAGTCCACAGTCAGACAGATTGTGTACAAATGGAGGAAATTCAAGACCATTGTTACCCTCCCCAGGAATGGTCAATTAACAAAGATCACTCCAAGAGCAAGGCATGTAATAGTCGGCAAGGTCACAAAGGACCTCAGGTTAACTTCTAAGCAACTGAAGGCCTCTCTCACATTGGCTAATGTTAATGTTCATGAGTTCACCATCAGGAGAACACTGAACAACAATGGTCTGCATAGCAGGGTTGCAAGGAGAAAGCCACTGCTCTCCAAAAAGAATATTGCTGCTCGTCTGCAGTTTGCTAAAGATCATGTGGACAAGCCAGAAGGCTGTTGGAAAAATGTCTTGTGGATGGATGAGACCAAAATAGAACTTTTGGTTTAAATGAGAAGTGTTATGTTTGGAGAAAGGAAAACACTGCATTCCAGCATAAGAACCTTATCCCATCTGTGAAACATGGTGGTGGTAGTATCATGGTTTGGGCCTGTTTTGCTGCGTCTGGGCCAGGACAGCTTGCCATCATTGATGGAACAATGAATTCTGAATTATACCAGCAAATTCTAAAGGAAAATGTCAGGACATCTGTCCATGAACTGAATCTCAAGAGAAGGTGGGTCATGCAGCAAGACAATGACCCTAAGCACATAAATCATTCTGCCAAAGAATGGTTAAAGAAGAATAAAGTTAATGTTTTGGAATGGCCAAGTCAAAGTCCTGACCTTAATCCAATTGAAATGTTGTGAAAGGACCTGAAGCGAGCAGTTCATTGTTAGGGTTTTGCTGGGAATCAAACCCAGGTCACTGGTGTAGTGATCCAGCAAACCCCCACTAGGCCACCAGGGGAATGACTCAAGTGCAGA
Source organism: Neoarius graeffei (assembly GCF_027579695.1). Lineage (NCBI taxonomy): Eukaryota > Metazoa > Chordata > Actinopteri > Siluriformes > Ariidae > Neoarius > Neoarius graeffei. The sequence goes on from NC_083588.1 coordinate 42,244,136, forward strand.
GTGAGGCGAAAGTAGAGTAGAAAAAACAGTTTATTTACAATATTAAAAATCCAAGGCAAAAAACAAAAGTATAATCCAAACGCTCAGAAGATAACCGGGAAAAAAACAAAAAGTTCAAAGTCAAAACAAAGAGTCAAAAAACCAGAAAAGAAGAGGCAAAAATTCAAATGCTCAGAAGAGCCAAAAATGGTAAATACAAAGTCCCCAAAAGTCCACAAGAAAGCAAAGTACAAAAACCACAAAGACATAGGCAAGGAACATGGAACAGAGGTTACTGGAGCTAAACATAACAACACAAAGACTCCGTGACAAGGGCCCTGTACTACAAACAGAGGTTAACCTACCCAGAAGTAACCCAGGGTTCCCCCACTAAACCGGGGTTGACAAAACCTGGTTATCTTGTTTGGGGTTAAACGGTACTACGACGCCAGTTATGAAGTTGATTTGTTGAACCTGGTTTAACCTAATCAGGGTTAATGCGCATTCACGTTAAAGGGGAGGTTATCAGCGCAAATCACCACTGTTCACAATGGCACGGTCGCCGTACTTCACAGAGGAAGAATGCGCTGTCATAATGCAAAGCTACGAGGAGTTCAAAACAACATTAAGAGCAAAATCTAACACAGCGGCTGCCAATAAGGAGCGGCAAGCATGTTGGCAACGAATTGCCGATCGGGTAAATGCGTAAGTACATTCTCCCTTCTACATGTTCCAGAACAGAAGTATAGGATGAGAGAAAGCTTCATGATCAATCACAAGTCACAGAAAATGGTCCTTCGACGTGGCCCCAGTCATATATAGCTTGTTTAATGTCCGAAAAATCCTGAATAAAATTTGGTATGGTAAATTCATGGAGTAGCCTACTTAAGCTGATATGTGCACAGAGTCACATGAATTAGGATGACTGACTGTTCAGTCCCTTTGACTAAGTTGGTGTATATCCTGTGAACATTTCAGAGGCAACAGCAGTGCCAAACACACCTGGCAACAGGTGAAAATGAAATATAAAAACATCATTCATAATGGTGGTGTGTGTGTGCGCGCATGCAAGCAAGCATTCATTTGCCTTTTATTTATTCAAGTTTTATCTGTTTGCCTAATAGTTCAAATTGTTTTGTATATAGTTTATAATGTTGTTGTGTGATATTAATGATAATATTGTGGGAAAACTACTTTGCACGGACGTTCATTTAATTTATTCTATCGTCATTTTGTTTGTTCTATTTTTGTGCATTTTATTTATTTATCTGTTTGTCTAGTTGTATCTATTTTTCTAATAATATATTTTTTGCATTAATAGTTTGTTTTTTCCTATTAAAATAATCTTGTGTTCTTGTTATAACTTTATCTATTTATCTGACTGTTTAGTTGTATCTATTTTTGTTACAGTTTCAATATTTTTAATATAGAAAGTTTGTTTTTTTCTATTAAAATGTTCTTGTGTGATAACTAGTTCTTGTGTTATATTTATTGTAGTTGTATCTATTTTGTATCTCAGACTTACATATTTTTGTAAAACAAGTGTTTTTCTATAAAATATTCTTGCGTTCTTGGTAACTATGTTCTTGAGTGGGTTCTTTTTTTTTTTTTACAGAAAAGCCGTTCTGCATGGACATTCATTGAAGCCCTCATTGTTTTTTAATGGTTATTTATGAGCGTTTAGGGGTTACAATAATGTAAGTCTAGGTTGCTTTATATAAAAGGTATGTCCAGAAATATTGATGTCACTGTCTAAGCAGAGGGATCTGGCTTCTTTAGACGCTGTCTTCTTAAAACTGAATAAATATTTAAAAAGAGCCAAATGAGCCAGTCTTTTGAATGGCTCTTTTCAAAGAACGGATCACGAAGATGCGGATCCCATCAAAGAGCCATAAATCCCATCTCTAATCTGTGCTCCGATATCGCACGGGTCATCCAGGTACGCTGGCATTGTCTCTAGAGGAAATGTCGGTGGAGAGGTGGTGTTTAAAAAGGGTGTGGTTAATCGGAAACCTCAGGTTAACCAAGAACATAACCTGAGACGAGCAGGTTTGAGATGCAGCGTAAATTGCCATGGCAGCATACCTCAGTTTGAACATAACCAACTTTCGTAGTATGGGTTAATCGGGAAGTTACGCTGCACGTGATCAAGTTACTCTCGAAGTTACCCTGGTAAGCCAGAAAACCCGCTTCATAGTACAGGGCCAAGAGGCTAAACTGAGGAAGTATATATACACAAACTAAATAGGACACAGGTGACAATAATGAGGACTAGGTGGGGCACAAGGCACATGGAAAAACAAAGGCACATGGCTGTCAAAACAAAAACACAAAACACAAACAGTGGCGGCCTCTGGAGGCCAAAACAAACATGACAAGATAAGGAAATAACAGCGGCCTCTAGAGGCCAAAACAGTCCCAGTCCTAACAGGACCCCCCCCCCCCCCCCCCCCAAGGAGCGTCTCCTGATGTTCCCAGGGCGATCCGGATGGGCCGAATGGAAGTCCCGGCACAGATCCTTGTCTAATACGTCCCGAGCGGGAACCCAGCAGCGCTCCTCAGGGCCATAGCCCTCCCAGTCCACTAGATATTGGAGCCCACCACGGACCCGGTGGGAGTCCAGCAGACGGTGCACAGTGAACATGGTCTGACCCTGGAAGATGCGGGGGGGGTGAGGGATTCCTAGGGGCAGGGGCATACGTGGATGACAGTATGGGCCGCAACAGGGAAACATGGAATGTGGGGTTGATCCTTAGAGTCCAGGGCAACTGGAGCCGGTAGGCGACAGGGTTCACCCTGCGCACAACCTTGAAGGGGCCAGTGTAGCAAGGAGCAAGCTTGCAGTTCTCCACCTGCAGTGGAAGGTCCTTGGTGGACAGCCAAACCCGCTGCCCAGGGCGGAAAACGTGGGCAGGCCTTCTATGGCAGTTGGCCTGAGTCTGGTTGGACCTGGAAGTCTGGATGAGGGTCCTCCTGACCTTGTTCCAGGTCTTGCGACACCGTCTCACGTACTGTTTGACCGAGGGCACCCCAGCATCCTCCTCCTGGTCCGGAAACAGAGGTGGCTGGAACCCGAACTGGCACTGGAACGGCGACAACCTGGTGGCAGATGACTGCAGGGTGTTGTGGGCATACTCTGCCCATGGCAGCCAGGTGCTCCAAGATGTCGGGTTATCCATCGCCAGGCCTTGCAGGGTGGTTTCCAGGTCCTGGTTGAGCCTCTCGGTCTGGCCGTTGGACTGGGGGTGGAACCCAGAAGAGAGGCTGGCAGTGGCCCCGATGAGTTTGCAGAACCCCCGCCACACTCAGGAGGAGAACTGGGGCCCCCGGTCTGAGACAATGTCCTGCAGGAGACCAAAGACTTGGAAGACATGAGTAAATATACTTTTGGCTGTTTCAAGAGCAGAATGAAGTTTGCACAGTGGTATGAAGCGGCAGGCTTTGGAGAATCTGTCGACAATGACCAAAATGACAGTGTTACCTTGTGAGTCGGGAAGACCCGTGATGAAGTCAACTGCCACATGGGACCAGGGACGCCGGGGAATGGGCAGAGGATGCAGGAGGCCCTGGGGATGCTGTCGTGGGTTCTTGCTTCTGGTGCACACCTTACAGGACAGGACGAATGACCTCACTTCCTTCTCCATGCTTGGCCACCAGAAGCGTCTTTTCAAGAAGTCCAGGGTCCTCCGAGCTCCCGGGTGGGCGGTGAAAGGGGACGAATGACCCCACTGAAGAACCTTGGCCCGGGCTTGACGAGGGACGTACAGGAGGCCCGGTGGCCCCGTCCCAGGGCCGGGGTCCTGGCGTTGAGCTTGTCGGATGGCCTCCTCAACACCCCAGCGGACAGGGGCCACAATCCGAGACACAGGGATAATAGGCCCAACTTCACTCTCCCTGTTGTTGGGCGAGAATAGCCTGGAGAGCGTGTCCGGTTTGGTGTTCTTAGAGCTAGGGCGGTACGATAGGGTGAAGTTGAACCAGCTAAAGAACAAGGCCCACCTAGCCTGTCGTGGATTCAGTCTCTTGGCTTGCTGGAGGTACTCCAGGTTCTTGTGGTCCGTCCAAACCAGGAATGGATGTTGTGCTCCCTCCAACCAGTGCCTCCACTCCTCAAGGGCCAGTTTGACTGCTAGCAGTTCCCGATCCCCCACATCATACCGGGACTCCGCAGGGCTCAGGCGGTGGGAGAAGTATGCGCAGGGGTGCAAGTTTCCCTCCGAACGTTGAGAGAGGACCGCGCCGACGCCACTGTCCAAGGCGTCCACCTCGACGACGAATGGTTGCGATGTGTCTGGGAGGACCAAGATGGGTGCCGTGCAGAAGCGGTGCTTGAGGTCCCTGAACGCCTTTTCCACCTGAGGAAACCAGACAAAAGATTCACCTGTCTTCTTGGTGAGGTCCAATATGGGCGCTGCTACAGAACTGAAGTTCCTGACAAACTTGCGGTAGAAGTTAGCAAACCCTAAGAACTGCTGAACTTCTTTAATGGACTTGGGAATGGGCCAGTCCTGGACGGCCAGGGTCTTGGCTGGATCCATCTGGAGTTGTCCCATTCGTACAATAAAACCCAGAAAGGAGACCTCGGGGACATGAAACTCACATTTCTGGGCTTTGGCAAACAGATTGTTCTGTAGCAGCCTCTTGAGAACCTGGCAGACATGGTGGCGGTGCTCCTGCATGGTCTTGGAGAATATTAGGATGTCGTCGAGGTAGACGAAAACGTACTGATTGATCATATCCCTCAAGACGTCGTTGATAAGGGCCTGAAACACTGCTGGTGCATTGGTGACTCCGAAGGGCATAACTTGGTACTCGTAGTGCCCTGACGGGGTGTTCAAGGCAGTCTTCCACTCATCTCCCTGTCGGATGCGGATGAGGTGGTATGCATTCCGTAAGTCCAACTTGGTGAAGACAGTGGCGCCTTGGAGCAGATTGAACGCTGTGGACATCAGCGGAAGGGGATAGCGGTTGCGCACAGTGATCTTGTTCAGGCCCCTGTAATTAATACATGGCCAGAGCCCCCCATCCTTCTTGCCAACAAAGAAGAAGCCAGCACCAGCGGGTGAGGTGGAGGGTCGAATGAACCCAGAGGCCAAGGCATCCTTGATGTACTCCTCCATGGCCTTGCGTTCTGGCTGAGAGAGGGAAAACAGTCTGCCACGAGGAGGGCTAGCCCCAGGGAGCAAGTCGATGGCACAATCGTAGGCATGGTGCGGAGGAAGAACGGCGGCCCTGCTCTTGCTAAAAACTTCTTTCAGATCCCAGTACTCTGTGGGAACTTGAGATAACTCGGTGAGATCAGGAGGCTCAGCAGGAGACACAGGAGAGCTGGAGAGCAGACAAGAGGCATAACATACAGGATCCCATTCCACAACCTGGCTTGTTACCCAGTCTATACAAGGGTTGTGGCAGGTAAGCCAAGGAAGGCCTAGAATCACCGGGAACTCTGGTGAATGAATCAGGTGCAGGGATATTTCTTCTTGGTGACCTTGGGACTGGAGAAAGACTGGAGAAGTTACTTGGGTGACTCTTCCGTCACCTAACGCTTGGCCATCCAGGGCAGACACAGACAGTGGGACTTCAAGAGGAGCAGTAGGGACATTAATTCTTCGGGCGAAGTGGACATCCAGGGCCGCTGACAGCTTTGGCTGGGCCCGGGACAAAATGCTCTGAATGGGCCCCCCCCCGGGCCAACCCACACACACACACACCTCTCTTATCCCAGCCTCTACTCACTCCAACCCTTAAATGACAGGTATTCAAAAACCATTCAACCAGTCAACAACCATTTCATTTTAGCATTTCAGCATTTTTACAGTTTTAACATTTTAACATTTCCTTAGTCTGCAACTATTCAGGTGCGAAATGCAATGCGTTGGACTTTTGTTGTGCGTGCGTGCGTACTGTCCAGTGTGAAAAGCAGAGAAGAACACACCGTTCGAGAAATGGCGGGATATGATTGCGGGCTAATGTGAATATTCTTAGCTTCAATCAGATATATGAAACACAATGTTATTAAGCCATTGTGGTTATGAAATGATTCAATGCCCTGTGCGTTTGATATGGTGTTCAGTGTGACTTGCTCTCCCCTCGTTTGTCACATGAATTGCGTGCCGCGCGTGCCTTGGTTGGGGTTACTTTATGGGGCTGGAAAAAGTTGGCTGTATCTTACCCAGTGATGGGAATAACGGCGTTAGAAATAAACGGCATTACTAATGGCGTTACTTTTTTTTTAATAACGAGTAATCTAACTAATTACTTTTTACATCGTTATAATGCCGTTCCCGTTACTTACAATCAAATACTATGCGTTACTTTATTAAAGCTGTTCTCATCTGGCACGCTGCTCGTTCAGCCTTTCTTTACTCTGCTTTCGCATGGGGCGGGGAGACACGAGACAACGGCACAGTAAGCCAATCAGAGTAGATTTGGACAACATACGTAGGTAGGCCACGCCTACTGCACTACTGCGCGCTCTTTCAATCGGAAGACACAGCGATGGCGAACGGTCAGCCCAAGACTGCGCTTTCACATTGGAAATACAGCCATTACTTTTCATTACTTGAAATAAAAGGCAAGAGTGTTTACGTGCAATGCACATTATGTCGAGGAACAAAGCATTTGTCCTCGTCAGTGGCCAGTAATTAGTAACATAATTTTAATAACTACAAAAATATATTACATTTGATAGATGTCTTATCTCACACTGTCCCACAAAAATATTAATATAGTGTAGATAACATTAGTAATTGGTTCTGTTAAGTGTCCATTTCAGTCATTAAACACATTTAACATTCACTTTTATTATGATTACACTAATTGAATTTGATTTTTTTTGAGGGGGAACAAAATGTAACGGAATAATTACTTTCCCTGGTAATTAGTTACTTTTATGACAAAGTAACTCCGTTACTAACTCAGTTACTTTTTGGGAAAAGTAACTAGTAACTATAACTAATTACTTTTTGAAAGTAACGTGCCCAACACTGGTCTTACCTGGCTCAGCTGCCCCACTGCCTTTGCTAGTACCTGCTGCATCATACGAATCTTTTTTAAAATATTTATGCAGTGACCCCCTGAGTCTCTTGGTTTCTTCCTCTCTTTTTCTCTTTTATTTTCTGTGCTCCTGACTTGTGCATGTTGGCAAATGGCACGCACGCTGATTGTCGAAGCGCTATGATCGAACGATGTCGTTTTTTTCCCCTTAATCAAAGAGTCAGACCAAACCATTTTTGCATTAGGGGTGGTAGGGGGTTCTTGACACCTTTTTCAAAGACAATAAAGGCAAAAGATCTAGAAATCATTTATTGAATGCAAATATAGCACATTTCTCCCCCAAATCAACACATTTTGAAATGAAATAAAATAATCGCAACTTCACGAGAGCCCAGTTCTGGCCCCCCCCATTCCTGGCCCCGGGACAACATACCCGTTTGTCCCCCCCTGTCGGCGGGCCTGTGGACATCCATAAAGTTTCCAGCCGCCCCGGAGTCTAGCAAGGCCTGACAAGAGTGGACGGACTCACCCCAGGAGATGGAGACAGGGATGTAGACTCCTTGGCCGGGAAGTTCGGGAGAGAGGGTAGGCCCCGTCACAACCCTCCCTCGGCTGGACGGGGCGGTCCTTTTCCCGAGAGCTCGGGACATGAAGCTCGGAAGTGGCCAGGCTTGCCACAGTAGATGCAGCACTTGTCCTTCCTCCTGCGGAGAGATGAGTACGGCCAACTTGCATGGGCTCTGGACAGTCACTGGAGGAGGTGGACGGACTCCAGGTTGAGGCAGTGAGGCAAGGGGAACTCAGGACTTGGTGACGCTCTCTAATCCGGTTATCAAGACGAATTGCATGCGAGATCAGAGTTTCGAGGTCACTTGGGCATCCGATAGAGGCCAGACGGACCATGGTGGAAGGCTGAAACCAGGGCCATCTCATTCCACCCACTGACTGCTGCGAGTGTCTGGAACGAGATGGCGTAGTCTGCAACGCTTCCTCCTTGCCAGATGGACATGAGCTTTCTGGCTGCGTCTTTACTGATGTCCACCTGATTGAAGACACGAAGCATCTCCTCCGTAAACAGCTTGAAATCAGAGCACTCGGGTCCCTGTCTCTGCCAGATGGCTGTTGCCCAAGCTCGTGCCTTACCAGCTAACAAGGTTATCACAAAGGCAATCTTGCGGCGATCCATAGTGTAGGTGGTAGGCTGGAGCTCAAAGGTGAGTTGGCACTGGGTAAGGAACTCCCGGCACTCACCGTGCTTGCCGTCATACCTCTGTGGTGCAGGAAGGCTGGGTTCGCGAGGTGAAGGAGGCAGCGTGGTGGGAGGCACTGGAGCAGGAGCCGGATCAGGATGAGGAGATGCGGGCAGAGGAGTCAGCTGTGCCAGGGTTTTCCCAATTTGCTGAAGCAGTATCTCGTGGCGAGCAAGGGCCTCACGTTGGCTTGCAAGTGTTCATCCATGGGTGTCCATGGTAGCCCCAAAGCGTGTTAAAGCAGCCATAATTCCCTGAAGGTTAGCCGGGTAGACCGTTGAAGACGCCTCTGCTGAGTCGGTCATGATGGAGTCTTTCTGTTAGGGTTTTGCTGGGAATCGAACCCGGGTCGCTGGTGTAGTGATCCAGCAAAACCCCACTAGGCCACCAGGGGAATGACTCAAGTGCAGAGGAGTGAGGCGAAAGTAGAGTAGAAAAAACAGTTTATTTACAATATTAAAAATCCAAGGCAAAAAACAAAAGTATAATCCAAATGCTCAGAAGATAACCGGGAAAAAAACAAAAAGTTCAAAGTCAAAACAAAGAGTCAAAAAACCAGAAAAGAAGAGGCAAAAGTTCAAACGCTCAGAATATCCAAAAATGGTAAATACAAAGTCCCAAAAAGTCCAAAAGAAAGCAAAGTACAAAAACCATAAAGACATAGGCAAGGAACACGGAACAGAGGTTACTGGAGCTAAACATAACAGCACAAAGACTCCGTGACAAGAGGTTAAACTGAGGAAGTATATATACACAAACTAAATAGGACACAGGTGACAATAATGAGGACTAGGCGGGGCACAAGGCACATGGAAAAACAAAGGCACATGGCTGTCAAAACAAAAACACAGAAACAGTGGCAGCCTCTAGAGGCCAAAACAAACATGACAAGATAAGGAAATAACAGCGGCCTCTAGAGGCCAAAACAGTCCCAGTCCTAACATTCATGTGAGGAAACCCACCAACATCCCAGAGTTGAAGCTGTTCTGTACGGAGGAATGGGCTAAAATTCCTCCAAGCCGGTGTGCAGGACTGATCAACAGTTACTGGAAACATTTAGTTGCAGTTATTGCTGCACAAGGGGGTCACACCAGATACTGAAAGCAAAGGTTCACATACTTTTGTCAGTCACAGATATTGAGGAAAATATTGGATCATTTTCCTCAATAAATAAATAACCAAGTATAATATTTTTGTCTCATTTGTTTAACTGGGTTCTCTTTATCTACTTTTAGGACTTGTGTGAAAATCTGATGATGTTTTAGGTCATATTTATGCAGAAATATAGAAAATTCTAAAGGGTTCACAAACTTTCAAGCACTACTGTAGTTCTATTCTAGTACTGTCAATTTTTTTATGATAAAACAGACTCAAAACAAGATACATCATCTCCTTCTGCAGACTAAGAAACACCAGCCCAAGCGGCCGTTGCCGGTGAGTAAGCTTGGTTTGCTTATGCTATGGTTGCTGTTGTTTGGTTTGATAGAATTAGCCCAAAACATTAATACGGTCAGTAAGCTCAACCATTCTTTTTGGTCAATGTGTAGGCTTTCTTGATTTGCCAGATGAAATAATCTTGAAGATTATGGAGCACCTACGGTACCACTCTCGGCAGTGTTCCATAGCTTGTCGAGTACCTGCAAGAGGCTGCTGCAGCTATCTCACACGGCCGTGTTATAGAAACCTTTCACGTTAGAAGATACAGGATGTCCTCCTTTCTATAACATCCACAGTTTGAAGAGCATTTTTGAGAGGCATTGTACTCATTTTCACCATCTTTATTTTAACGGCAATTTTGAACAACATTTCACCTTTCAGTTTAGTAAATTCAATCTTACACAAAGTGGTCAAGCTGCCAGTGTAGCTGCAGTCTTTTTAGTTGTGAGTTATAAGTATTTCCTCTTGTGTTAATAATTCACCATGTCAAAACAAGCGAAACTTTCCTCCTTCTTTCGACGTGAAGAGAAGTAAGCAATTTATTATATATTTTTTTTCCATCAAAGTTGCATTTTGTGGCTTCGAAGCTAAGTTTTATTGTGCCGTTTCTAGAACACAATGTTAAGAAAATGTGGAAGAAACAGCAATAATTGAATAATAATTGAATAATAATGGAATAATAATTTTTTGTTACATAATGTACTCAGGCTGCCAGTCAATGTGTGACACCCCCTCTTTGAAAAATCCTAGCTATGCCCCTGATCAGTCAAGGTTGGGAACATTTATAAATATGACTTAAATATCCTCTCAGAAATCCTGTCAGGTTAGCCATCTAGCAAGCATTAGCAATGGATATATTTATGATTATTTTTTATTTTTTTTTAATCTTTGATGTCCTGTCTCAAATGGCACTCTGTCTTATGGTCCTTGCTGTGTGAGGTTAATGAGAGAAGAAATGTTCAAATAAAGTCCTAAATTATCTTTCATTTTCAATTGTTATTAAGCAGCATTGGAGTTAGAACAAATAAACATAAAACAAACTCCATAAAATAGTTGATTAATCCAAGTATGATTCATAAATTTAGATAGATTTATGAATTAATCCAACTTAGATTAATCCAAATATGATTCATAGATTTAGCTAATACCCAGTTCATGCTTACATACATACAATTTTATACAACAGAAGTCTTCAAGGGAGTAATGCTACTCTGAATGGCAAGTAATTATGAAAGCACCATCATGAACACAACAGGAAACACGCAAGAATTGGATGAAGTCTTGAGGCCTTCCCCAAATGCTTTCTTTTACATCATCAAGCTCTGAATCACTCACACGCTATAGTTCCACAGCTTAATGATGTCACTAAAGGAAGACTGAGGAAGGAGCAAAACAATTTTAACTAGTTATCATCACCCATCACCCCCAGGCCTGTAGCTCCATTAGCGTGCATCTGATCCAGATCCTCTGACACAGCAGCATTCAAGCCTGGTAGCAGCTGCTTCACATGGCATGGCATATCAATAATCCAGATCAAAGTGCAGCATCACATTCTCGCTTTCACATAAACTATTTATTTTAGAACAATGCTGTTCTTTTGATACTATAATTTGTCTGTTTTCATTGTAGAGACGAAAGTGTGCTGAAAAGATCAGCCCAGTTCATGGACAGGAAAAATCTTATTCTTTCTGGTTCAGTGCCATTAAACAGTCAGGTTCCTAAAGTGCTCAGGGAGTATACTAAGATCAATAGCAGTCATGATTCAGTTCTGATCAATTGCACGGAGACAATAAATAAGTGACTTGAGATCACTGAGACTAAGACTATCCTTAAATCAGTGTACGTTAACACTTTTATTCCTTTTTTGACTTTTTGCAAAATAAATTAAATTTAAAAGGCATACTGGGCATTTTCAGGGTCGTGGTTGTATACATCTCTGTTCTATGTTTAATTATCAATATATCAAAATTTGTGCAAGAAAAATCAAGACAATAAAATAGGAGATGGGCATGTTGGTAGTGTAGAGGGTAGTATTGTTGTCTCATAGCTGCAGGGTCTCCGACTTGATTCTGAGCTCAGATTACTGTCTGTGTGAAGTTTCTCTGCATGCGCTCCCCGTATCTGCATGGGTTTTTCTTCAAGAGTCTCCAGTTTTCTTCCACCTCCCAAAAATATATATCTTAGAAAGACTCCAGATCCACTGCGACTCTAGCTAAGATAAAGCAGTTACTGAGGATGAGTGCATGCATTAATTAATTAATCAATCAATTAATTAATTTTCCACTTGTAGGCCATGTGCTTTTTTTTCACATGTGATTTTAACACGATGTCATGAGTTTACTTGAGTTTGCATTTGCAGTTTCAGTGTATAACATGTTCAAATGCACTTTAACAGGTTTATTATACAGGGTGTTTCAAAAATTTTTGATATTATTTGAGATGTAAATATCCCAGAAACTACATAGTCTAGGCAAATGAAATTGAACAGGCTTAATGTTGAGCAATATAAGATTTATTCCTCAAAATTTGAATGAGAAATTCAAAGGTATGTGGATTCCATGAACGATTTCACAAATTTTCAATATTCACAAACCCACTCGACCGTCTCTTCCGATGCTGGTGGTCATCCAGACCATTTTGACCTGCTGCACAGATAGCCTTCCTCTTTGAACTTTTTGTGCCGTGTCCAAATCTGCATTGCAGTTGGTGCATTTTTAGAAAATTCTCTCATTAATGCACGCTGCACAGTCTTGTTCGACTGTGTTCGAGCGGACTCTAACACACAAAACAAAATGCCTTTTCTTTTCCAGTGAATGGCATTTCTATACCTAAAAAGATTTTTAAAAAATCAAAGAACATTTTGACTTGTTTACACACATGCTGTTAAAATTTGAGGTCAATTGAATAATAATTGGCAAAGTTATTAGATTGTGAAATGATATCAAGTTTTTTGAAACACCCTGTATTATTCACATGTGAAACGTTAGCGATTTCTATGATAGGATTAACATCAGGTTATTATGTTGATGTTGCCATGCTCAGGAGACACTGCAGAACACCTTTGGAAATGCTCATGTAGACGTTGAAAGCAGTGTTTATGACAGCTGCCACCTGTTGGTATTAATAAGGCTTTATAAATGTTTGTCAGATTTATGTAGCAACAGCAAGGTGGAGCAGTGGGTGATCCTGAGTTCATGTTATTAACTGTGTACAGTTTCTATGCATGTTTACTAGGGTTTCCTCTGATTTTGCCAGTTTCTTCCAACTTCCCTTCGCCCTCCCTGATTGATAGCTGTTATGTGATAGCAGAGACCTATCTGGCGGGTGGGATTTGGCCATGACTAAATTAGGGAGAAAAATGAGGGGGGGGACTGTCTAAAAAAGGTGAAGGTACTGTCTAAAGTAGATCAATTGGCTACATGAAGTGTGAATAAGTTTGAGCCCTGCGATAGACTGGTATTCCATCTGGAGTGAATTATTTCGCCTTCTGCCAATGTTCCTGGGACCCACCATGACACTGACCAGGATAAAGTGGTTACAGTAAGTGAGATGAATGTGATTTTAAAAAAAAAACAACTGTGAATGCAACACACACTTGTTGATTGACAATCCCGAAGGCATGTCTGATTCCTGAAAGAGAAAATTATGCTCAATTCTGATTCATCAGAACAGCCAGGAACCCTTTATTTCTTCAGGGAAAGGATTTTAATTAAAAACAAAATGTGCAATACTCTCTACATTATTGGGACAGAGAAGCTCACTGCAAGATGGATAAATGATATTATATTCTAATAGGTAGATCATATCAAAGGTTTTGATGCATAAACCTGTTGTTACACATATTTATCACCTGTTCCTGGATTTTCTGGTGTGATAAATTGCATTTGCAGGAGCCTCTTGCCTAATTTATTAATGTAATAGAGTGAAGCTAATTTCTTGTTTAAGCTTGCTATTAGTTGCTTATTTCTGCACTATAACATATTTCTTAAAATACATCTGAAATGGCCACCACATTCTCAGAAGTATTCATATTTCTTCCTGCCTTCATTTTTTAAAATATCATATGTTGGCTGGTTTGTTTGTTTATTGATTGATTGATTGATTGATTGATTGATTGATTGATTGATTGATTGATTGATTGATTGATTGATTTTTGTGTGAACACTTTGTGTTCTTCTGAATGCTACATTTGCAGAAAGCTATGAGAGCCCACAGAACCCAGCACAAATATTGAAGTAATGTGTCAACAGGATGGCACCCCCATAAAAGTGACTGTAGAACTGATTACTGTAAAACAATATTGGTTATTATTTTAGCACTTAGTATTATGACATACTACTACTGCTATGAATCCTCTCATCCTCTGAATCTGCCTAATTCATCTTACCTTGCCTTGTTACCTTGGTCCTCCAGCCTGACAGCAATGGGCCACCATCTTCTTCCATTTCTCTTTGTCTTGGGCCAAGGTGGGAGCTTGATACCAATTTGTTACCACACTGTCGTAGATCTTCCATTACAGTTGCTCCCCAGGTCTTTTTTTTTTTTTGGTCTCCCACACCGTCTTTTCCATCCAGCAGTTATCCAGTGAATTGCAGTTTTTGCTGGGATGCTATCAGGCCTTCGTAGGATGTGGCCAGTCACCTACAATTTTTGGCTTTTGATGATTTTGTTAAGCATGGCATGACACCAAGTATCTTTTGTAAGCACCTTTGTTGAAATGCGTCTAGTTGTTCGTCAGTGTTAGAAGTGCTTTTCCATGTGTCTGCTGCATATGTTGTGGTAGAGACTACGATGGACTGGAAGAGTGTCAGCTTTGTCTTGATATCAAATCTCTTTGATTGCCAGATGGTCTGCAATTTGTTGAATACTGAAGCACCTTTCCCAATCCTACATTTGACATCAGCCTCAGCATCCCCATTGCTTGTCAGCACACTTCCAAGATACGTAAAGTTAATTGATAGTGGTTTCTGTGGTAAATGGTAGCTTTTACAGGGTGGGGGGACCGACCTCACGCCCAACCTTCCTCTTTTCTCAAACTGGCTTAGGACAGGCTATGGCAGAGTTATTCATCCTGATACTCAAGAAATCAGAGCTCTCTTTTTACAGACTGCTGAAAGCTAAAGAAAAGAGGAGAAAATGGAGGTAGTACAAATGTTTATAAAAATGTATTAAGAAAATGCCTTTTTTATTAACTTTTTTCATTTTTAATAAAAGGAATATTTTAGTTAATAGGTTATTATATTTTACACCAACCTTTACAAATGTGGGTAAATAATTATTGTTGGTTAGTAGGAAATGAAACAAACATTTTGTTTTGGTTTTGTTTATTTTAATTTAACAACAGTAATATTTAAGTTGATCAAGAACAGGACAGTAAAAATGTTGCAAATTTTTGGTAATAAAACTTTGTAATTTTTTTTTCAAAAATATCATGGGAAAATCAAATCGTGAACCCAGTATTGTGAATCGAATTGAATCAGGAATAGGGTGAATTGTTACATGCCAATTATAACAGCAAAGTGGGAATAAATCTGTAATGGGATGTTCAGCAAACACGAGTGTTATGGT
Organism: Neoarius graeffei; assembly: GCF_027579695.1. Lineage (NCBI taxonomy): Eukaryota > Metazoa > Chordata > Actinopteri > Siluriformes > Ariidae > Neoarius > Neoarius graeffei. The sequence goes on from NC_083588.1 coordinate 42,259,366, forward strand.
CAGGTTTCCACAAAGTTTTGGCCATATAGTGTGTGTGTAGAATATTAGAATGGTCATTTTGTTTTAACTTCCAATATGGTCAAGAGATTATACCTTGAAGAATCTCTGAACTTATTTAGGTCCTACCAAGATAAAGGACTGTGGTTGCTATTGTTTCCTAGGTAAATTACAGACGTGGAAAAAAGAACCCACAACTCTGAAATAACTTGAAACTGACAAAAGTTAATGACCTACATCATTGTTTATTCCATTTTTCACACAAATCAGACTTTGGTTTTGATTTTGATTCAACTGAATATTTTACATAACAAAATAATGAAAATGGCATGGGCAAAAATGATGGGATCCTTTACTTAATATTTTGTTGCACAAGCTTTCGCAGGAATCACTGCGAACAGGCAATCTCTTTAGCTCTCGGTAAGACTTCTGCATCTGCCAACAGGTAGTTTGGCCCACTCTTCCTAAGCAAACTGCTCCAGCTGTCTCAGGTTTGAAGGGTGCCTTCTTCACACCACATGTTTCAGCTCTTTCCAGAGATGTTCAACAGGATTCAGATCAGGGCTCATAGAAAGCCACTTCAGAATCGTCCAATGTTTTATTCTTCACCATTCTTGGGTGCTTTTAGCTGTGTGTTTTGGGTCTTTTTATCCTGTTGGAGGACCCATGCATGACTTGCAACTGAGACAGAGCTTTCTGACACCTGAGTAATATGTTTCACTCCAGAATCCCTTGATAGTCTTGAGACTTCATTGTGCCCTACACAGATTCAAGGCACCCTGTGCCAGACACAGCAAAACAGCCCCAAATCATAACCAAGCCTCCTCCATGTTTCACAGTAGGTATGGTGTTCTTTTCTTTGAAATCTTCATTTTTTTTCTCCTGTGGACACAGAGCTGATGTAACTTGCCAATAAGCTTGAGTTTTGTCTCATCTGTCCAAAGGACATGTTCCCAGAAAAATTGTGGCTTGTTAATATGCATTTTAGTAAATTCCAGTCTGGCTTTTTTTTTTTAAGTTTTTTTTTCCCACCAACAATGGAGTCCTTCACTTGAGCCCGCTGTCACTCAAAAAGTGACGGGTGGTGCAATCAGACATTGATGTACATTGACCTTGGAGATGAACTTACAGTATATCTCTTTGGAAGTTGTCCTTGGCTCTTTTTCTACCATTAGCACTATCCTTCTGTTCAATCTGTGGTTGATTTTCCTCTTGCAGTCATGTCCAGGAAGGTTGGCTACAGTCCCATGGAACTTAAACTTCTTCTTAATAATATTTGCAACTGTAGTCACAGGAACATCAAGCTGCTTGGAGATGGTCTTATAGTCTTGCCTTTAACATGCTTGTCTATGTATATTTTTTTCTGATGTCCTCAAACAACTCTCTCCTTTGCTTCCTCTGGTCCATGTTCAGTGTGGGGCACACGATGATACCAGACAGCAGAGTGACAATGTTTCTCCATTTAAATAGACTGAATGACTGATTACAAGATTGAAGACCCCTGTGATACTAATTAAGGTTAAATAACAGTTTGAAATATCACTATAATCCAACTATTTATAATCTTTTCTAGGGGTACCAACAAATCTGTCCAGGCTATTTTAGAATATCTTTGTAAAATAAACAATAAATAATTTCTTTTCACCCTTTTTTTTTGCTTTACTCTTGTTATGGGTGCAAAGAACTGGAGACCAGAGGTTTTAACTGTGATACGTGGAACGTGGGGTAAATGCGTCGCATGGTGAGTGGTAGTGCCAGTCTGAAGGAACATGGATTAATTACCTTACTGATGAGGAAGGGTCCCACGTATCTGGGAGCCAGCTTGCAGGAGACGGTTCTGAGGGGCAGATGGCATATGGAGAGCATGACTCACTGCCCCACCCGGTAGGTGGGCGCCTTAGAGTGGTGCTTGTTGTCCTGCCTCTTGGATGCTAGGGTGGAGCATAGGAGTCTTCTCTGGACCAATGCCCATGTCCTCCTGCAGCGGTGTATGAATGTCTGGGCTGAGGGTACGGCGACCTCCTCCTCTTGGTTGGGGAAGAGTGGTGGTTGGTAATCTAGGGAGCACTGGAAGGGCAAGAGACCTGTGGCAAATGAAGACAGAGTGTCATGAGCATATTCGACCCAAGGTAGGTACTTACTCCAAGAACCGGCATCCCTGGACGCCATGCACCTGAGTGCCACCTCCAAATCTTGATTTGCCCGTTTCACCTGGCCGTTGGTTGGAAACCTGAGGAGAGACTACAGGAGGCCCCAGTGAGTTTGCAGAAGGCCCTCCAGAACTGCGCAGTGAACTGAGGACCCCGGTCGGAGACGATGTCAGTGGGGAGTCCATGTATGCAGAAAATGTGGAAGATGAGTGTGGCAGTGGGGGTGTGGTCAAGCGTCAGTCTGTGACTGGAGGGCAGAGTCAGGGAAGGTAAGTGGCAGAATCACTGCACCTGATGTCAGTTAATGTGTGTTTGTGTGTCTTCCCCAGTGACCGCACCCTATATAAGGAGAGAGAGAGAGCAGAGGAAGAGAGCTCTCTCCCCAACCAGACGACCTGTGTGTGTGCATGCGTGGCTGGGAGAATAACGTCACTGTAAAGTGTCCAGATAAAGAGATTTTGTTGAACTCAGTTCTGGCCTGCCATCCTTTGTGCTCCACCCACCCGTCCGAATTGCAACAATGAGTAATCCGGTGATTTATTTAGCTGTGGGAAGCTTGGGCAGAGGGATGAAGTGGACTGACTTGGAGAAATGGTCAATGACTGTGAGAATGCATAAGTTGCCACCTGAGTTGAGGAGTCCTGTGATGAAGTCCAGGGCGATGTGTGACCAGGGTTGATGAGGAGTTGGGAGGGGTCTTAGCAAGCCGGCAGGGGGTCGATTGGCTGTCTTGTTCCGGGCACACATGTCGCAAGCTGCCACAAACTCCTGGACATCTTCCTTGATCGATGACCACCAGAAGCGCTGTTGGATGAGTGCCAGGGTCCAAGCAGCTCCTGGGTGACAAGCCAACTTGGAGCCATGACCCCACTGCAGCACCTGGGTTCACACAGGACAGGGAACAGATGGTTACGTGGTATGTTGCTTGAGTTACCTTCTCCAGGGTCTTGCTCCAGAGCCTTCTGTACTAACATCTTTACCTCGAGTAGAGCAGCCCCCACCAGACAGCATGGAGGGAGGATGGCTTTGAGCATTCTAGACTCCTTCTGGAGGGAAGAGAATATCCTGGACAGGGCGTCGGGTTTGCTATGGAGCCTGGGCGGTAGGAGAGTGTGAAACGGAACCGGGAGAAGAAGAGAGACCATCGGGCTTGCAGTGAATTGAGACGTTTGGTGGACTTGAGGTATTCTAAATTTTCATGGTCAGTCCAGACAAGGAAGGGGAGATCCGATGCCTCAAGCCAGTGCCTCCACTCCTCCAAGGCCAGTTTGACGGCCAACAGCTCTCTGTCGTTGATGTCGTAGTTTCATTCAGCAGGGGACAGCCGGCAAGAGAAGAAGGAGCAGGGGTGGACCTTGTCATCACTGGCCTTCTGGGAGAGAATGGCTCCGACCCCTGACTCGGAAGCGTCGACCTCCACAATGAACTGTTTGGTCGGATCAGGTATGGTGAGAATGGGTACTGTGGTGAATTTGCATTTAAGCATGGAGAAGGCTCTCTCTGCTTCCTCCCCCCACTTGAATGGGCTCTTGATTGAGGTCAATGTCGTGCGAGGTCCGGCCACCGTGCTGAAGTCGCGGATGAAGCGCCTGTAGAAATTAGCGAACTCCAGGAAATGCTGGAGCTCTCGTCGCGTAGATGGGGTGGGCCAGTCAGCGACTGCCTCAAGCTTGAGGGGGTCCATCTGGATCCTCGCCGGGGAGATGATGAACCCCAGAAATGAGACAGAACTCTGGTGAAATTCACTTTTTTCCACCTTGACAAACAGCTTATTTTCTAGCAGGTGCTGGAGGACCTGCCGGATGTGACCCCAATGTTCCTCCAGGGAGCAGGAGAAGATCAGGATGTCATCCAGGTACACGAAAATGAAGATGTTGAGGAAGTCCCTTAAGACATCGTTAACGAGTGCCTGAAAGACTGCGGGCCCATTGGTCAGGCCAAAAGGGACCACGAGGTACTCATAGTGACCAGTGGCAGTATTAAAGGCCATCTTCCACTCGTCCCCCTCCCTGATCCTGGCGAGATGTAGGCATTGCGGAGATCCAGCTTGGTAAATACCTTGGCTCCCTGGAGTAGTTCAAAGGCCGTGGTCATGAGTGGTAGTGGGTAGCGGTTCTTGACCATGATGGCGTTGAGACCTCGATAGTCAATGCAGGGGCGAAGTGACTTGTCCTTCTTTTCCACAAAGAAGAATCCCACCCCTGCTGGGGAGGAGGAAGGGCAGATGATCCCAGCTGCCAAAGATTTGGAGATGTACTTCTCCATGGCTTGCCTTTCGACAGGACAGAGAGAGTAGAGTCGCCCTTTGGGTGGCACCGTCCCGGGCAGGAGGTTGATTCCACAGTCATAGGGTCTGTGAGGAGGGAGGGACACTGCTCAGGTCTTGCTGAAAATGAGTTTTAAGTCCAGGTATTCCAGAGGCATGTGAGAGAGGTCAGGAAACTCGCTAGCTGAAGGCTGCGGTGGTTTGGCAGGATGCAGAGTGGAGTTCAGGCAGGAAGCTAGGATCCAGCCTAGGATGGTGTTGTCGGCCCAGTTTAGGTGGGGGCTGTGCTGCGTTAACCAGAGTAATCCTAGGACGATGGGTACGTGGGGGTTGTTCATGACGTGAAGTTGGATGGTTTCTGAGTGGTTACCGGAAAGCCTCAGGGTGAGCAGGGTGGTAAGGTGGGTGATGGTGTATCAGATCATCAATTAGAATGTTGTACTCCCCTAAAAGAAACTGAATTACTTTCATTAATCTCTGCATCAAATGCCTCAACTTGCGTACTAGATCCCTTACCTACATGTCTATTCAAACAGATAATACCTGAAGTAATTGAGCCACTTCTAAAAATAATAAATTCTTCTCTTACGATTGGCTATGTACCCAAATCATTTAAACTAGTAGTTATCAAACTCCTGATTAAAAAACCTGAGCTTGATCCCTGTCAGCTGTCCAATTATTGGCCAATATCAAACCTCCCCTTTATCTCCAAGATCCTTGAAAAAGCTGTGGCACAGCAGTTATGCTCATATTTACATAGGAATAACATCCATGAAATGTATCAGTCAGGATTTAGACCTAATCATAGCACAGAGACAGTTTTGGTTAAAGTAGTAAACGACCTACTGTTGGCATCTGATCAGGGCTGTGTCTCGCTGCTTGTGTTGCTTGACCTTAGTGCAGCATTTGATACCATTGATCATTCCATTCTTCTGGATAGACTAGAAAATGTTGTGGGAGTTAAGGGAACAGCCCTCTCCTGGCTCAGCTCTTATTTAACTGATCGCTATCAGTATGTTGATATAAATGGTGATATTTCTAAACATACTGAGGTAAAGTTTGGTGTTCCACAAAGTTCTGTCTTGGGTCCACTTCTTTTTTCTTTATATATGTTACCTCTGGGTGATATTATTTGTAAACATTGTATTAGCTTCCACTGTTATGCTGATGACACACAGTTGTATGTTTCTGCAAAACCTGATGAGAGACACCAGCTTAATAGAATTGAGGAATGTGTAAAGGACATTAGACACTGGATGCTTATTAATTTCCTTCTGCTTAACTCTGACAAGACTGAAGTACTTGTACTAGGACCACATGCAGCTAGAAGTAAGTTTTCTGATTACACAGTAACTCTGGATGGCCTTTCTGTTTCTTCACGTGCAGCAGTAAAAGACCTCAGAGTGATTATTGACCCCAGTCTTTCATTCGAAACTCACATTGATAACATTACCCGGATAGCTTTCTTTCATCTCAGAAATATTGCTAAGATAAGAAATTTAATGTCACTACATGACGCGGAAAAACTAGTTCATGGTTTTGTTACCTCCAGGTTGGATTACTGTCTGGATGTTCCAATAAGTGCATAAACAAGCTCCAGTTAGTTCAAAATGCAGCAGCAAGAGTCCTTACTAGAACTAGAAAATAAGACCACATGACCCCTGTCTTATCCACGCTGCATTGGCTCCCAATCAAATTTTGTATTGATTATAAAATATTACTATTGACCTTTAAAGCACTGAATGGTCTCGCACCACAGTACCTGAGTGAACTTCTGCTCCTCTATGACCCGCCATGCCTACTTAGATCAAAAGGTGCAGGCTATCTGCTGGTACCTCGTATAGTGAAGGCTACATCAGGGGGCAGAGCCTTTTCTTACAAAGCCCCACAGTTATGGAACAACCTTCCAAGTAATGTTTGGGAATCAGACACAGTCTCAGCATTTAAGTCTAGGCTGAAAACATATCTGTTTAGTCAAGCCTTTTGTTAATGGTGTTTATGAGGTAAAGGTGTAGATCTGGAGGGTCCTCACACATAGAGTGTTTTGGTAAACTGGGATGTATGGATGCTGTCAGTCCCCACTCGTTTGCTCACTCAAGATTGTTGATGGTGTAGTGGCTGGCTGCTTTATGTCCCGGGGCTCCCTCATGCCTGTGTTACCTTCTGGCTCTCCCCTTTTAGTTATGCTGTCATAGTTAGTTGCCGGAGTCCCTGCTTGTACTCAGTGCAATATGTATAATGTTCCTACTTATTCAGGTGACATTGGGCATACCTAACAACCTGTCTTTTCTATCTCTCTCTCTCCCCCCCCAAATCTGTCCCTCTGAGTTACATGTTGGTCCTGGGATCGAGATGCTGGCCTCTTCTGCTCCTCGGACCTGCTTGATCCATCCTGGTGCCCTGTGTCTGGTTGGAGTCTCATTGCATCGCTCCTGTGGAGGACAGCCCCATGAGGCCAGTTGAAAGTCACACCTGGAGGATGTTCTGGACTCTTACAGTAATGCTTTTAGGGCTGAGGACTACAGTTGATTTGCTAACTTTAGGACTGCAGTTGTCATGAACAGTTTTGCACTCAAGTTTCCATCAATGAAGAGTTTATAACATCAACAAAACTGACTTCATGTTGAAACTGTTAATATTATAGTCATGCTGTCTGTTGTTGCCCAAATGAGGATGGGTTCCCTTTTGAGTCTGGTTCCTCTCGAGGTTTCTTCCTCATGTTGTCTGAAGGAGTTTTTCCTTGCCACCATTGCCACAGGCTTGCTCTTTGGGGATAGATTAGGGATAAAATTAGCTCATGTTTTAAGTCGTTCAAATTCTGTAAAGCTGCTTTGCGACAATGTTTATTGTTAAAAGCGCTACACAAATAAACTTGAAACTTGATGGTGGTCAAGCCAGTGCCATTGAGTGTCAGGACAGTGAGAGGAATGTCGAGAGCGAGTAACGGGATTCCCAGATGCTTGGCGGTGGCGGAGCAGATCAGGTTCCTGTCCGCCCCTGAGTCGACAAGGGCCTGGAGGTGGTGATGCTGGTTGTCATGGATGACGATGACAGGGAGTAACGGTCGACCAGCGGGGGGCTGGTTCCGAGCGTTGCCCACCAGGGCCCCTTGATTCACTGGTGGGCTTGTCCTTTTAGCGGGCAGGCTCAGCAGATGTGTCCTAGCTGACCACAGTAGAAGCAGGCTCCTGTGCTCCGCCGGTGCTGTTGTTCCTCCGCTGACACCCAAACCTGGTCTACCTGCATGGGTTCGACGGACGAGGTGGGAGGTGGAGAGGAGGTGAAGCTGGGGTGGGTCTTTTCTCTCCTCCATTGCTGGATCCGGGTGTCGATACAGCTGGCCAGGTCCATGAGGCTGGAGAGGTCCAACGGCAGTTCCCGCGATACCAATTCATCCTTAATGGCGTCAGACAAGCCGTGCAGGAATGCGTTGACCGGGGTGCTCTCGTTCCAGCTGCACAATGCCACCAATGTCCGGAACTCGATGGCATAGTCCGAGGTAGACCGGGATCCCTGCCGCAGCTCCATGAGTTCTCTAGCTGCCTCCTGGCCAGACAGAGACCAGTTGAAAGTTCGCCTCATCTCCTCTGAGAAATCTTTGAAATTGGAGCAAAAGGGTGCATTGGCATCCCAGACCACTGTTCCCCACTTCCTGGCCTTGCCAGTGAGGAGCGTGATGGTATATGCTACCCGGGAGCATTCTGTGGGGAAGGCCAGGGGTTGCAGCTCTCGGATCAATTAGCATTTAGACAAAAACGATCTGCAAGTACCTGGCTCTCCATCATAGGGCTGAGGTGCTGGGAGTCTCGGCTTGCGGAGAGAGGCGGTGGCAGGAGCTGAAGTAGGAGACAGCTGGGCAGGGGTAGGCATGGCTTGATAGTGCTGCATCTGCATGGTGAGGAGGTTGAGTGAGTTGGACAGGGTGGCAAGGTTCTGAGTAATTTGTTGTAGGTCTTGTTGGTGGGTCCCAAGGAGAGTCCCTTGTTGCTGGATGGCCATTCTCAGATGAGCGAGTTCCGCTGGATCCATGCTGGCTAGAACGTACTGTTATGGATGCTGGAGGTGTGGTGAAGTTTGGATCCAGAAGTAGAACACATACACAGACAGTAATTCAATAAATAAGGTAGGTTTAATCCAGGGAAAGGGTGTGGCAAAACGGTAAAAAACTAGACGATGAAACAATAGCAAAAATAGTCCAGGTAAAAAAGGAGGCAAAAACTTGACAAAAAACGAGGAAGGCAAAGACAAGAAAAACGCTAGTGCAAAAAACCATGAACAAGAAAAACGCTAGTGCAAAAAACCATGAACAAGAAAAATGTGAGTGCAAAAAAACATGAAAAGCATACAAGGCACAGAAACGGCTAGAGTAAACAAACGAGACGTTCTGGCAAGGTCTGTTTCTGAGAACAGTGTTTATAAAGGCAGTGGTGAAAACCAGGAAGTGAATTCAGGTGAGTGCTAGCTGAACGGGGAAGCAGGTAGGGTGGAATTCCCGTCCTGGATCCGGATTGGCGTTGGCGCAGGAGATATGCAAGCTCTGGAGTGGATGTCCGGGGAGGAGCATGACAACTCTATGACATACCAAAGGCATGCAAGTATGCATGAGAAAATTTATTTTGATTTAATTACTTTTCAGGAGGAATAAAGCATTGTTTCAATGAGCTGTAAGGGTACAAACAAATTTGTCCACGTCCGTATCTCTTCTAGGCTATACGTGACCTTGAGCACCCAGGCACAGGAGGCTGTAATGGGGCATTCAGGGAAGTTACATAAGGAGCAGAAGAGTTGGTTGAGAATGAGAAACTGAAGAGATAACATCTATATGTTTGAAGTTTCAATAAAACTCTTCGCAATTTTTCTGTTTCATGTTGGCCTACATCTCTTTTACAAAGATCTAAAGGGGAGAATATTCTGCAATCTAAAAGATGCTTATACTGAAGATCCTTTCAACACCCTAAGTATGGTTTGATTTTATAGTATTCATTTGTAGAAAAAATAATGATGTATAATATCACTGATGTCAACCTGAGGAAGATGTGTTAGCTGCTTCTTTTTAAGAGTTTTTAATTGCCACTGTAGGCTCTGGCTTGCTCATAACTAAATTTAATTTCTGTGAAGCTACTTTGTGACTATGTCTATTGCTATAATTCCAAATAAAAATGAAAAGAATTAGTCATTTTCCAGATTCATGTGGTAAAGCTCGGAGTTCATAAAACTGAATCTCCTCAGGAGCACTACTAGCAATTCAGGCCTCTCACACTCCCTGGACATGTGCATCCTCAGATATATTTGTGTCATGCATGCATTTGGATAAGTCATTGAATAATGATATCATACTTCACACAGTTTGACTGTACAGTAATGATCAATTGTGACCGCCTACATTGTTTTAGTCCACTCTGTTGCTTGCACCCTGATGGTGAGCCATGTGTTGTGTGGGAAGCTTACATACAACCAGCAATACAATAGTGTAATTAGCTGTGCCATTATATTGCATGCTGTAGGCACTACATTTCTTCCAAGGAAGGCATATGACACACTATTTTAAATAGTGCTTAATTGTTCTCTAAAGGATATGCAAATATTGGCATTGAAGGTTTTGATAAACAGTGCATGATGACTCCATATAGAAATGAGGCCATGCTTTGAATCTGTAGTCATACTCACACCTTTGCCAGCTCAATTAATTATGTATCATTACAATCCTGTACAGAGCAGGTCTTAAAATATGGACTTTTCAATGGGATTTAAATATCCATCCATCCATTATCCATAACCACTTATCCTGTGTAGGGTCACGAGCAAGCTGGAGCCTATCCCAGCTGACTATGGGCGAGAGGTGGGGTACACCCTGGACAAGTCGCCAGGTCATCACAGGGCTGACACACAGAGACAAACAACCATTCACACCTACGGTCAATTTAGAGCCACCAATTAGCCTAACCTGCATGTCTTTGGACTGTGGGGGAAACCGGAGCACCCGGAGGAAACCCACACAGACACGGGGAGAACATGCAAACTCCACACAGAAAGGCCCTCACCAGCCGCTGGGCTCAAACCCAGAACCTTCTTGCTATGAGGTGACAGTGCTGACCACTACACCACCGTGTCACCTCAACTTAAATATCAAATACATTATATTATGAATATATAACAATAATATTGTGTAGTAGCACTTGCAGTGCTATATTTGTTTTGTAATTTTGGTTCCAGCACATTGGATTTGACATGCAAAATGGCTCTTGGGTGAAAGTGCTGAATTGTCAGCTTCACGTTGGTGGCTTTATTACAATATAGCGTTATATAAAAGAGTTTCAGATTGTTGCAATAACCTAAAATATCGAGTGTGTCTTTTTTTTCATTCAATACTAAGACTGATAGTGATGTTACTTCTTTCTTTAGCTAAACTCTTCAGATCAAAGATCTTCACATGCTTTTCAAACTGAAAGATTGCAAGTACATGAACTGCCTTCAAACAGTTTTTGCTCCAATGCCATGTCTGAGAAATGAAGAAACACAGCACGTATTCTATGCTGAGCACAGAATATTGACTCACAAAATGTCACATTTGTTCCTTATGAAAGCCACCATCCCCCCCCCCCTTTTTTTTACACTTTCCATTTTCTTAGGCTTTCTTACCTGGATTTTTGCTTTTTTTCTTTCAAATTTATCATTCATTCAGCAAAACATTGGTGTTAACTAAGAGAGCTGAGCTAGCAAATGTTATGGTATGAACTGTAACATTACTGCCAGCTTCAATCGAAAAACATAAACTGTTACTCAGAATCCTAATTAGGTTAGAGAAGCAGCCTTGGGCCTGAAGGGTCGCTGGTTTGATTCCTGGAACTGGCAGGAAAAATGTGAAAGGAGTTGAGAAAACAGCACTTTCTCCTCCCTCTATATCATGGCTGAAGTGCCCTTGAGCAAGGTACCTAACCCCCAACTGCTCCTCAGGCGCTGTAGCATAGCTGCCCATTGCTCTGGGTATGTGTGTGTCCTCATTGCTCACTTGTGTGTGCATGTGTGTGTTCACTGCTTCAGATGGGTTAAATTCAGAGTAGAAATTTCACTATGATTGAGTGTGTATGTGACAAATAAAGGCTTCTTCTTCTTAATTATGTAACTGCAGGCATGAGTGAGGACTTACACTGGGGGTGCATTTTTCTTGATTTGATGACGTGTTGATTACAATTATATATTATATAATTATAATCTTCCAACTTAAAAGAAAGAAAGCAGAAAGAATGTAGCACTGGTAAAATTTAGAGCTATAAATAAACCTACACTCCTTGCAGAAAGATAAGTGCAGATAAGAGAAGGCTGTATGGCGGCAGCAATTAAATAAAATCATCTTACCTCAAGTTGACAGAAGCACTCAAAAGATTCACTTGCACGCCAACATACAAACTCAAAATACTCCATTCTAAAGTTTGTTGTTGTTGTTGTTGTTTTGTTTTTGCTACCACTTTCTGCATCCCTGCATCACTAATAGTTTCTTATGATGAACAGATTATCACTAACTGCAAGCACAACCAATTGGGGAAGTTGTGGCCTAATGGTTAGAGAGGCAGCTTTGGGACTAAGGTTGCTAGTTTGATTCCCTAGATCAGCAGGAATAGCTGAAGTGCTCTTGAGCAAGGCACCTAACCCCAGGCTGCTCTGTTGTACATTGCTCTGGATAAGAGTGTCTGCTAAATGCCTGTAATGTAAGGTAAAAACACATCCCAGGTTTATCAAGAAATTGGGAATTTTGTGATAATATTCCCCAGATCATCACATTCCATAGTAGGGGGGAATGATGTGAACTGAGTCACATTATAACTGCTATGATTTAGTACCTTATACTTTCTAATATTTGTGGGGGGGTTCCATATTAAACATAGTAAATGTTTCTGGCTTTGAAATGTGTCCAGGATACTCTATAAAATTTATGATTTTATTTTTAGATTTTAATAAAGTGTTGAGAGCGCACAGGAGGATGCGTATAATTCGCACAGCTTCAGGCCAAATTGTTCTTTGATAAACGTCAACTGCTTTAGCTAAATGTACACACATTAAATTTCTACTACCCTAAGACAGCATCTTTGAAAAATCTCTAAAATATGCTTATACACAAATACACACAGAATGTGCCTGCTGCTTTTTCCAACTCTTACACATGAAGTCAAAAAGAATTGCATCACAGCTTTGTGAAGCCCTATGACTCCCTAATTCAAAGATTTCCATTGATTTAGAGCAGGATTCAAATTTAAGATACAAAACCCTGGGGGGGATATATACACAATGTAAGCTTCATGAATTAACACTGTCAAAGATAACGATGAACAAATGTCTATGGTTAGCCTGCAAATCTGACAACATATGCACCTTTACACCTCATAATAGCCCAGGTTTCACATTTGGTTGTTAGAGAGAGGGCTTGGGGCATGAGAGGTGCATGTGCTGAAATGAAGAGCGTATGTATGAGTGTGAGATGGGTGGTTGGGTGGGCGTGTGTCAGAGCGCTGACTCAGAGCACTGCTATCAGTCATGGGTAGTGGTCATGGGTTGTGGCAGTACACACGTGTGCAACGTGTTTGTTAAACAGTGACTGGACTCAACAGACATCGAAATACCAAACTGACATTTAGCAACACATCATTCATAGCTACTCTAACTCATCTACTTAGATTGCATCTAATCTAATCTGGCACAGTGGCATCTGACATGTTGAACCTGATCTTGCTTTTGCATGCTTTCCCTGTGTCCACGTGGGTTTCCTCTGGGTACTCTGGTTTCATCCCCTCTCCCAAAAGCGTAGGTGGTGGAATTACTGTGAAGTGTGTTTATGTGTGTATGGGCTGGTAGTTGATGGGATGCCAGTCCAGCACTATAGTGTTCCCAAGGCTCTGGACCCACTGTTACTTTGACCATGATAAAGCAAGTTCTGCAGATTAACTTGTCTTGTTTATTTTTATGGGTTTATTTTATGGGTTAGACCAACTACACCCCTTCATGGCAACAGTATTCCTTAATGGCAGTGTCTTTTTTCAGCAGAATAATGCGCCCTGCCACACTTGTTCAAAAATGGTTTGAGGAACATGACAGAGTTCAAGGTGTTGACTCAGCATCCAAATTTCCCAGTCCGATCGAGCATCTCTGGGATGTGCTGGACAAACAAGTCTGATCCATGGAGGCCCCATTTCACAACTTATCTGCTGCTAATGGCTTGGTGTCAGATTCAGATACCACAGCATACCTTCAGAGACCTTGTGGAGTCCATGCCTCAGAGGGTCAGAGCTGTTTTGGTGGTGGTGGTGTGTGTGTGCATGTGTGTGTGTGAAGTGCTCTGTGTTATGAAAAAAGACTACTGTTCTCCTAAGCTCACTTATTCTAAGTCTGTGAGAGTTAGAATGCATTTGGAAGGTCACTTTGTGGCATTCTTCTCAGATATTAACTGGAAAATGATTGACCTGAAATATTTAACTTGAAATCACAAAATCAAGTCATACATGAGCTGATAGCCGATGAGGTGCATAGCACCAAGTTGGCTATAAGCCATGTACAACAAGACTGAGTGGAATAACTGTTTTATTCTATCCACATTCACTGGATTTTGAGAAAAATAGCATTTTTATTTTTTATTTTTGGCAAATTTGAGAAATAAAAACTTTATACAAAATGTCTGACAAAATAATTACTGCTTAGAATGTAAACAAACCAGCGAAATGACAGTAGAAATTTGTGAAAAAAACGCTATAATAATAATTATTGAAAGATTTAAAAAAGCATATGCTCTTACCATCAAATACTTTTATTCCATATTCTGTTGCACTTTTTTTGTATTTTGGGGGGGTTTTGTTTTCGAGTCGAGTTTTATTTCGTCCTTGGTTGGTTCAGCAACACTCTCCGCCATTTTGTTTTTCTCTACTCATGGCATATGGGCTGATAGCCTAGTAGTAGAGTAGCCAATCAGAGCACGTGATTGCTCATATCCAGTGAATGTGGATAGAATAATATATATGGTGCACGGTGGTGTTGTGGTTAGCATTGTTGCCTCACAGCAAGAAGGTTCTGAGTTCGAGCCCAGTAGCTGACAGGAGCCTTTCTGTGTGGAGTTTGCATGTTCTCCCCGTGTCTGTGTGGGTTTCCTCTGGGTGCTCTGGTTTCCCCCACAGTCCAAAAACATGCAGGTTAGGCTAATTGGTGGCTCTAAATTGACCATAGATGTGAGTATGAATGGTTGTTTGCCTCTATGTGTCTGCCCTGCAATGACCCAGGGTGTACCCCGCCTCTTGCCCATAGTCAGCTGGGATAGGCTCCAGCTTCCCTGCAACCCTGTACAGGATAAGCGGTTATGGATAATGGATGGATGGGATATCAGACGCACTTATTGTATGTCAGAGTGATGTGCAATACCCATTGCCTGGGGAGCAGTTGGGAGTTACGTACCTTGCTCAAGAGCAGTCCAGCGATGGATTTTCCTGCAGGTCCTGGGCCCTTCTCTAACCTTTTGGCCATGGCTGCCCCCAGTCAAGTTCAGATGGACAAGATGTAAAAAGAAAAAGGCAAATGCATTGTAATAGTTAATAAATTAGTTTATTGTAGTAGTGTAATAAATTAAAAATGCTAAACATTTTTCATTAATATAGAAGGGGCAGATTATTAGCCAATGCTGCTATTTACGCAAGTGTGAGGTTCGTCACATCTAAACTGTTTCAAAATAACTTCATTTGAGGAAAAAAAATGACCTCATTCAAGTGTACATCTGGCAGGAAGAGGTGTGATGCTGAGTGCTCTGGTTATGATCACGAGCGCAATCAAACCATAATTTATGACTCGCTCCATCTGGGGATAAAAGGTTCGAACTCCAGATGTCACTAAACCGGATATCTGTGGCACTATGTAGTGTGTGGAAGGCATTAGTGCGCTCACGGTGTAGTGCGCTTATCTAGGGAGAGGGGGATGTTTTGCGATGCGAATCGTGACGTGGTTGAGGTTTAGTCAGTCCGCGCGCTCCATCACTCGAGCCTATATTAATGCGTTAACCCGCGCTCAGGCTGCCTGTCTCTCTGCAGCATCAGTGACTGACTGGGAAATAACTGGAACTGTGAGGTGGACTATTTATTTAAAACACACTATAAGTCGGCTTTTGTTCTTGTTGCGTAATCGGATTGGCTTTAATTCAGTAACTTCTTTTGAGATGCTTTCTTTTTCACAGACGAGGAAAATTAGCTGGTAGAGACTTTTCGTGAAGCAGGACGTTTTATTGCACTTTTTTGTCAAAGCAGGGATTTTTGGACACTCCAAGAAGCGTACGCGCTCGTGACACGCAAACCGAACCGTGTTCTCTGTGTTGCGCGCGCTGCAGCGATGATCGCGTTCTTTGTTGCGCTCCTGTGCGCTCGCGCTGCTGGAACCCTGGTGGCTGCGGATGGGCAGCCTCAGGGCGAGCGCTTCGTGTGCACCGCCGTGCCTGCGGGCGCCGACCTCAGCTGCCCGGTGGACACGGATAACCGCGTGCAGAGCGCGAGCCCTCAAGAAGACGAGTACAGAAGCACGATCGTGCAGCTCCGGGAGACCGTGCTGCAGCAGAGGGAGACCATCTCGAGTCAGCAGTTCACCATTAAAGAACTCAACTCCAAACTTTCGCGCTGCGAGGCCGCGACGCACGACGCACGAGACAGCAAGTGGCGCGGAAGCGCGCGTAGGAAAGACTTCGGGAAGAACACTATGGGCGATCTGCCGCGCGACCCTACGGAAACCATCGAGCAGTTGGGCAAGACCATGCAAGGGCTGAAAGACCGACTGGAAAACTTGGAGGTGAGAAAAGATGCGCTCAGTGTGACTCTGCTGGGAAACATGATTTTCGTGAATGTGCGCTAAACTCGGGCGGCACGGTGGTGTAGTGGTTAGCGCTGTCGCCTCACAGCAAGAAGGTCCGGGTTCGAGCCCTGTGTGCTCCGGTTTCTCCCAAAGACATGCAGGTTAGGTTAACTGGTGACTCTAAATTGACCGTGAATGGGTGTCTATGTGTCAGCCCTGTGATGACCTGGCGACTTGTCCAGGGTGTACCCCACCTTTCGCCCGTAGTCAGCTGGGATAGGCTCCAGCTTGCCTGTGACCCTGTAGAACAGGATAAAGCGGCTAGAGATGATGAGATGAGATGAGATGAGGTGTGCTAAACTCTACCTTTCCCCTTGATGCCTTCATCGCTGCACAGAAATGTAGAGATAGTGTACCTTTATACCGTATGATCTAAAGTGTGCTATATGCACCCATAGGTAAAGGTACGGGAAAAAAAGTGCACTTGCTGGTACAACCCCAGATCCAGTTTAATACCCTTTCCCGTGATTGCTTTTCCATTAGAATATCTCTCCTGTTGGCAAACATCATGATTATCATTCTGCGCACGCTCCCATTAATCTCCCTCCGTGTCTCTCTCCATTTCTCTATGGGACATCTTTATTTCCTGTTGCTTTATGCATTATGTGCAGTGCCGTGTCCAATTCTTCACGCAGAGCTTAAAGCTTACAAAGGGATGAAAGGCACCACCTAAATACTCCAAGCACAATGTGCCTTTTTGTGGTGTATATACCATTTCATTCTGTGTAAAAATAAATCGGTGTTTTCATTGTGACAGTAGTGTCAGAGTGGTTTATGGAACTTACACTCTCAGAACGAAAGGTGTTTTCAAAGGGTCTTAAAAGGTTCATTGAATAATAGCTTCTGAAAAAGGTTTTCTGATAGGGACTGACTCGGCATGGAACCTTCAGCGGTTTCCCCAAAGGGATGTAATGGTTTCCCCAGAGATTTAAACACAGATGGAATTTGATCAAAGTACGTAGCATGCTATAATGAGGAGTTAAATCAGCATTAACTAAATATTACATTACAGGCATTTAGCAGATGCTTTTATCCAGAGCAACGCACAGCATCCCCAGAGCAGCCATTCCTGCTGCTCCAGGGAATCAAACCTTTTGGTCGCAAAGCTGCTTCTCTAACCATTAAGCCATGGCTTAATGCTATGGGAGACCAGATCACCGGGAGACCGGGAGACTTAGTGCCATGAAATGTATTAATTTTGTATGAAAGGCACGTGATTTTTGAGATGAGAAGCAGAATGTCCACATGATGTGACTAGAAGGGCACTCTATAGAGTGCATACTTCTGTCAAGCCACATACAGTATTATCAACATCAAAATCAAATCACTTGAACCTAGGATATTTTTTTTTCCATTTCCGGTTGAGCGCACGCTGTGTGCATTTTGGCTGCCGCTTCTCACCGGAGCATTTCATTTTTATTTTCTCCCTTTGTTTATCTTTTTGTGTTTGTATAGTTTGATGGGTTTTTTTGTTTTGTTTTGTTTTGTTTTTTTTTAATGTTTTGTCCACTGGTTGTGGCGTGGCTCCGGACCCAGTTTTGGGCGTCAGTTCCCTTCAGGCCTTGGTCCACCATAGGTGATGCCTGTGCTCCTCACTATGGACTGCAGTGAGCTCATTGCTCTTTTAACATCGGGGTTGTCCAGTGCTCTGTGCGGCAGTGCTTCTGTGCTTAGTGCAGTGTTCTGAGCGATGTTGCCCAGTAGAATCGCGGTAGCTGTGCAGGTGGTTTGGGACATACCAGCGCTCTGTGTGGCGATGCTTCTGTGCTCAATTTGTGGATCCATGGTGTGGTGTTCCAAGCAATGTTGCCCGGCGGTGGTGTGGTGGCCGTACAGGCGGTGTGGGATTTATCTTCTTGTGCCTTTTGGTGGGACTGTGGGTAGCTGCACCATTAGAATTACATCCTGACCCTCTTTTGGTGGGCTTTTTTTTCCATTTCCCTAATTGTAACGCGACCTTGGGTGTGAGAAAGGCGCTATATAAGTTTAACTAATTATTCCATCCATCCATCCATCCATCCATCCATCCATCCATCCATTATCTGTAGCCGCTTGTCCTGTTCTACAGGGTCGCAGGCAAGCTGGAGCTTATCCCAGCTGACTATGGGCGAGAGGCAGGGTACACCCTGGACAAGTTGCCAGGTTATCGCGGGGCTGACATGAACTAATTATTATTTATTATTATTATTATATTAAAGCTGTACACCAAATTTCATCAAACTCCGTTCACTACTTTCTGAGTTACATTGGGAACAGACAAAAAAAATTAAAAATCCTGGGTCCGCATACATATCTGAATCCTAGATCCAGATCCAGATTTGTATCAGAATCTAATCAATTGTTCCATGGCCCACCTTTCCTCAAAATTTCATCAAAATTTGTTCACTACTTTTTGAGTCACGTCAGGAACAAACAAACAAATGGAGGTGAAAACATGACCTTCTTCAACAAAGTTGGTGATGCTAATTAAGACATACTTGAGCCCCAAGAGTAAAGAAGTGCACAAACCCAAGCATCTATACTGAACGTGTATAGAAATCTAACCGCTAGGCATGCACATTCAGATTTGCATAGTGTCTGACTCATCATCACCTGTGCACAATGCAAGAAAACATTATTTGACACACTGACTATTCACATTCACTTATAAAGCCATCATGCTGCAGGATATGATTAAAGCTGTATCCTTCCCCTTGCATAGCAGCAGCTGCATGCCAATGCATCTGGTGCACCATTCCCCAATGAACTGCGTGACCTGCTAAAGCGGCGGCTGGGAGTCCTGGAGAGCCAGTTGCTGAGGAGGGTAGCTGAGCTTGAGGAGGAGAAGACTCAGCTATACAACGAGACAATGGCCCACCGGCAGCACACAGAGAACACGCTCAACTCGCTGCTGGAAAGGATCACAGAGCTAGAGAGAAGTATGTCACACTCACATATCATCTCTCTGGACTGAATTACACTTGGAATGGAGTGTCTCTATAGATTGGTCCAGAAAGGTTTTTTTTTTTTTTTGTGATTTCTCAAAGCATGGAGCAGTTAGTTCATATTTATAAGCGCTAGCTTAAGGCAGGCTCAAACCAAGGCTCTGCAATGTTATACTGAAGTAAGCTGAAGTTTTTCTGGTGGTAGTTCCATATGAAAGAACTTACAGATTGACTGCCTTTCAGATTTTTCAAATTTAGGTCATAAAAAGAATTTTCCCTGAATTTTTGTTTAGTGGACCGAAAGCTACTGAATTTGAATCACAGACTTCCAATTTTATTAGTTTTTTTTAATCGAACAATTAATGAATTTTGGGTCATGTGGCCCTAAATTCTCTGCTATTTTTTCCTGCTTCACCATGACGCAATACAAGATACTACCTCATGCGTCACATGGTGGGCTTTCCCCGTTTGCGCAAGGCACTGTGGGCTACAAATTTGAAACAGGAGAGAAAAACGGAGGATGTGAGTGTGCGAATGAAATGTGAAAGACTGACTACAGTAACAGAAAGCGAGAAGAAAGACGTTATGTTGTGAAGGAAAGGAAACGCAGGACCAAACTAATAAATATCAGCGGTCAGTGAGCACCTCGGTGTGATCAGCTGTTTGTTTAGAGACAGAATGATGTAACTGTCAGTGCATGATCAAGGTAAACCTGTAGATGGCAGTAATACAACACTGTGGATGCCAGCTGCCGTAAAACCCAAAAGAAGAAGAAGAAGGTAAACCTGCGCATGCGCACACGGACTTCCTCTGTCTGCTTGACTGCGCGAAGCGAGCGATTTCATGCATATTATTTACTAGGGAATCCCCTCAAATTAAATAACTTCCCAGCCACAGAATGGCCTGTTTTTTTATGTTATTTTTTGAGATATTACAGAAATAAACATATATCACAATGACCAAATTTTAGAGGGAACTAAATTTCACCGATTTTATGAAATCGGAAAGCCGTCTAGCTTTAATGTTTGCAGTCAGTTCATTTTCTTTTTATACAGCTCAGTACTGGGGATCACATAGCCGTTGGCTATCTGAATGTGGATCTGGTATCATTAGGCTAATTTCAACTTTCACAGTTGAGAGCAGAGCACAAATATGGCTGATTTACTAATGAGAACAGGTGGCTATTAGATCTAGATATAAGCTTCAGTGAAGTTAGTCCTAAATATTGTTTCTACATTTCTGTTCATCACTCTACTATTTTTCTTCCTTTAGGTAACAGTGCATTTAAATCCCCAGAGGACTTCAAGGTTTCTCTGCCCTTACGCACAAACTACCTCTATGGCCGCATCAAGAAGAGTCTACCAGAAATGTATGCCTTCACCATGTGTATGTGGCTCAAGTCCAGTGCTAGTCCTGGCATTGGAACACCATTTTCATACGGAGTCCCTGGACAAGCCAATGAGATTGTGCTGATAGAATGGGGCAACAATCCCATTGAACTGCTTGTCAATGATAAGGTGAGTCATTAATTTTATCATATAAACTTGCACATTCCTCATGTTTCTGTCATATTTTGGTACATTATGCTGTCTCATTGGGAATTTAATGTAGATTGTGGTGCAGTTCATTACACAACACCAACCGATGGGTTGTAATCATGAATGGGGCACTTAATCAGTTGTTCCAGGGATCCAGCCATTGCAAGTTGCTTAAATAAATTATTATACTGTACACTACACTTTATTAAATTGGCTTATTATTAGGATAAGATTATGCAGAGTCTCTTTCATATAAGTCCCTTTGAAGGAGCTGTTACTATAGAAATGATAACTTTTATAGTGAATGAGCACCTTAAAATAAATGTATCATCTGAATTGAAGCCAGCACTATTGTCAGAGCTGTTATAGAAAATAAATCAATACCTTGAAGTCAATTAGAATCAAGAATTCAACAATTCTGTGGTATAATTACATACATAAGTGCAGATGGAAAGATATCCCCAAGGGTATCCTACTCTCTCTGTGCTATAACCGTAGACACAACATTCATAATGGCCAGCACATATTTCCAACCTCAGCTGCCATTAGGGCTTTGAAGTAGCATGAGAATTGATATTACTATGCCAAGCTTCAACTACATGGAGTGGTGGAAATCAGCATTACAAAGGTAGTGATCAAAAGAATGAGGTGGGAATTCAAAGAGGGATTCAAGTGCAATTGGATAAACAGCTGCACAGTGCACCATCTGAGGGCCTAAAAATAACTGCAGAATCAGTCATTGTAGTAATTTAAACTTTTACTGACAATCCTTTCCAGTAAAAATCATCATTTGGAACGAGGATAAACAAGGAACTATTTTAATGAATTTGTCAAAAACCCAGAAACAACAAACTCATTTAAGATGTTTTCTTTCGATCGATATTAAGAACGATATCAAAATTTGTTGTGACTGCTATTGAGGGACAGATCATATACTTAAAGGAGATACGCAGAACCTTTATTTTTAAATACATTTCTGAGTGGATAGTATCGCCATCCTTGACTCTTGTATGTTGCATAATTGGGAATAAAAATATATATTTTTGAGAGTTAAAATCGACCGCAAAGTTGGCATTCGAGCTGCCCCACTGAGCCAGCCAGCCCTGGGTGGGTGACGTCACAGCGAGAACCGGTGCTATAGACCAAAGCCAGACTCGGCAGGCGAGAGTGGTTGCAATGGCCTCTTCGTTCGGATTTATTGAAGATTCTTCTGATTCCTCAGATAGTAATACATCTGACTGTGATAGTCCTGAAATTGGAGTGGGTGTGTACATGCTACTGCTATGCACATAGAACCGTATCAGTTCGAACCATCGGAAAGTGAATCCGATAGTAACACGTCGGCCACAGAGGCCCCCACCTTACGAAATAAAGCCAGAGAACAAAGCCGTCTAGAGAATTGGATGAAATTGAACTGACAGTTTCATGTGACTCTCATTAAAACAGGATAGGCATTATAACTTATGCAACACGCATGCATTTTCACTGATAAAATGTAAAAGGCTAATTACATAATCAGATGAACTGAGACAATCACATTCTGAAGCAAATTAAATAATCTTATACCGGTAACTTAAACACACAATACAAGTTACATGGATTAATCTAAATGCAGGTAAACAACGTGTGTTGTTTTTGTTGTTATGTAACCAAATGAGAGTCGCATCTTACTAGTCTGTGTTCTCGCTTCCTGAAGGCCGAGCTCGTGGCCGATTGTTTTGAAACAATCTGATTTTCAGTTCTTCGTTCATTCGCTTCTTCCACGTAAGGGCGAGATATTGCTGCTGAGGCAAGCATATCCAGTGGGGAAAAAAAGCATATCCAGCAGAGAAATCTGATGACTGGTCCACTCATTCTCCATTTTCTCCATACCGAGTACTCCGCCATTACTGCTCAGCTCACACTCCGGGAGAACTGGTGCAACTGAACTTACTTTCCTTTTCTTGTAGTTTTCTTTTCCTTTAATTGTTGGTACTGCACCGTCTTTCAGTACGGGCTTATAGCCAACACTCCTCAACAGATCAGAGGTTTCATACGAGTCATCAGTAAAATGTGCAGAGCAGAGGAGAGATCACTTCGTAGACGCCCAATCCGTGAATTTCTTGCAAAACCCATCCAAATCTTTGCAGTTTGAACATTCTTGGGCCATGAATGCAACATAAATCCACCTTCTGTCATGTTGCTGCACCCGCCAGCAACACATCTATGTGGCATGGCGATAAATTAGCTCAAAATGGAGGATCAAAGTTGCAGTTAGCTCTGTGTTTTAGTATAGCGGAAATGGCGATTAGACCAATAGCCTTCCTATCTGACATCACAGATGTCAAGGTCATTCACTCAGACCGCTACCTATATGAATCACTTTAATTGTAAAAATTACTATATTAGATTTATTGTTAACGCTTAAAACTATTCGTATGCCATTCTTGAGGTCTCAAGGCATTTCTAAACAAAAAGTGAGGCCATGGTTCTGCATATCTCCTTTAACTACTGCATATTAACTAGAAGTTAGACAATGTGTCAATTATGACTTCTACCCAGATTTGCTTAATTACAATTATTAATGAAGTTATGGACTAGTTAAGCCTTAATGAGCAGTTCAACAAAAATCGCTTCTTCTCTGTCAATTCCTCACCATTTTGGATTCTTTCTGGCAAATAGGTAGATACTCCTAAGGTGTATATAGCTTCTATATATAGCTTGTACATAGTGTATAGCTTGCAAAATTTATTGCACAAGTTGGCCCACTTTAGATCGTTCCTTCTGGACTAGACAGGGCCAGAGTGAGCTACGCCGTCATTGACGTTCTCGTTGGTATATAAAACAGACTTTCATAGCAATGGAGCATTGTATTTAGCTCACCTTTATGATGCAAGTCCTGTCGTTTAGAGCACAGTGAAAAAGGCACATCTCGTGTGTGCCTGCATACAAGATCAGCTCTTTCAGGTACATGATATCATATCCTGCATGATGACATATCCTGCATCCAAAAAGCATTTTTCACTTTTCTTGAATATTGGTACCACAGGAAAATAAAAACGGCATATGGATGAACCTTGAGCCCACCATTTTGCAAACCTGCATGCACAAAAGTGGCTTGTGGAACTTTGAAATCAAGGCACAGTTTGGAAGGAATTTTATGTGAATGTAAACCTGTGATTATGGTCCCTGCCCCCAAACAAGCCTAAAATTGGTACTGAATGCAGACTCAAGCATTCAGACCAAGTGTGAATATGCCCTAAATTACCTAGTTTTTTAATCAACTAAATCTAAACCAAAACTAAAATTAATAATAATAACCAAAATAAAGCAGGACACAGCTAATCCATTTGTTAAAACAACAATTGTAGTTTGGTACAAATCACAAGTCATGTTTAGGGGACCAACAGGGTGATCACAATTTCCTGCTATGTGGAGTAACACAATGTTTACACCAGTTAAATCACATCCTGGGTTCAGGCTCTGGGCTCGGATGGGATGACAGAAGATCTCAGACCTTTCTAGAGATACCACCCTTATGTCCTTTTAAAAAGGACATAAATAAAAAAAAGTTATAAAGACAAGTCTTCAAGAAAATTTTGGGGATCCTTCAAACTCATTTGTTTAAATATTTTTAAACACAGAGTTTCATTCACTGTAGGATTCAGTCTTATCAATGCCCTGCTTTAAGTATTGTTGAAGGACAGACAACATCAGACCCCTATGCTAAAGGAAAGACCTCAATAATATACAGGAAATTGCTAAGGGTGGCTACAGAATCCTCAAAGTATAAAAGAATGGCATGTATAGATTATTTCCAGAGCTGCAATGGGAAATGGCTTGTTATCAAGCACAAACATTACCTATTAATAGTAGATTTAAATCTAATATAATTGGCTTGGGTGCCATGATGGTGCAGTGGTTAGTACTGTCACCTCACAGCAAGAAGGTTCTGGGTTCGAACCTCATGGCTGACAAGGGGCCTCTCTGTGTAGAGTTTGCATGTTCTCTCCGTGCCTGCATGGGTTTCCTCCGGGTGCTCCGGTTTCCCCCACAGTTCAAAGACATGCGGGTTAGTTCAATTGGCTATTATAAATTACCCATAGGTGTGAGTGTAAATGGCTGTCTGTCTCTCTGTGTTGGCCTCTTGTGATGGATTGGCAACCCATCCAGGGTCCCTGGACCTATTAACCCTGCCTCATGCCTGACGTCAGCTGGGATTGGCTCCCGCAACTTGCAATGGATAAGCATGAATGAATAATTGGCTTATGTATGTAACTCCAGAAAAAGTCAATAACAAAATTCAACTGTAAACACTTCCCATACTTTTGGAAAGTGATAATCAGCACAATTTCCAAAATCATCCACAAAGAAATCCCTGTATGCCCAGAGATTTGTATTCTAGGTCTTATTCCAGAAGTATTGGCCATAAGAACTCATGAAACTCATGAAGTCGGTAACCTTTGCCTATTACAAGCAAAGTGTACCCGAACTCTTGCCCAAAGTCAGCTGGGATTGGCTCCAGCTCAGCTGCAACCCTGATGGATAAGCAACATACATAATGGATGGATGGGATTCATTTCTTGCATTTTTGAATGTCAAGACCTGATAACCTAACTTCTTAAATTTGATAGTTACCAAGTGAAACCATACCACCACCACCACCTTCTTTTTCTCTTAAGTGATATGCAGGCATGTATGTATGCATGTGGGTATATGTGTAAATGTATATAAGTAATTTATTTTCTTTATTATTTTTATCATTTTGTAAACTATCATTATTGTTTCTATCTCCACTGATAGCACATAGATCATAAGGGAGGGAATTTGTTTCGAGGGAGACTTGAATGATGTAACAAACCCAATAAAGATCTGTGATACAAAAATACAAAAAACAACAACAACAATAGCCAAATGACTAAAATATGATTTAAGCTGTTGTGTGTGGTAGCACTGCCTCATCACAGCTGCAGGGTCCTGGGTTCAATCCTGAGCTTGCGTTCCTGTCTGTGTGGCATTTCACAAGTTCTCGCCATGTCTGCATGGGCTCCCTCCCAAAACATACCGTTAAGCGGACTGTCTAATTTAAATTGCCCCTAGGTGTGAATGTGTGCATGGTGCCCTGAGGTGGACTGGTGTCCTATCCAGGGTGTATTTCTACTTCATAACCAATGTTTCCACAATAGGCTCCAGTTCAACCCAGTCTCACAAAAAATATGTTCATATCTAATATATTTTCAGCACCTTCTATATGTTGAACTAGCAGGTTACTTGGCGTTGCCTGGGTTTTGCAAAATTCTGGGTTGCCCCCAGACTTCCATGTCAAATTTGGTGAAGATCCATCGAGAAATGGTGATGTTAACTCAAGACAAACAAAAGTCCAAACACAGGGGAACCCCTGGGGCCCAAATATGGAATTTCTGAGTTCTGCCAAATTGTGGCTATCTCCTGTACCTACATGCCAAGTTTAGTGAAGATCTGTTGAGAGTTTGTGTTGATAAATGTAACGTGAAAAGAATTAAGGGAGGGAGTGGGTGGTTGTTGTGCCCCCCAGGGACCTCCCTAGGGCCCGTACATGAATTTTGTTTATATCTGCAAAATTCCGGGTCATCCCCGGACCTACTTGCCAAATTTGGTGAAAATCCATCAAATGTCGACGTTAGCTCAACAAACAAACGAACAAACAAACTTTGCCGCTTATTATATAGATATCAGTGTTCTGGCATGAGTACTGTACAAGCATCAATCACGCAGCTGAATGCTCTGTATGAGACATTCTCCAGCAGTGTTTTTTTTTAAACAAACTAATCTCTACCACTACACTGTCTGAAAAAGATTGATATGTAATCAATAATTTTCACTGGGCCCATGAAATAACTTCTCTTCTCTGCGAACATGATCAGATTTCTGAGTCACAGGGTAACACGGTAAAGCAATGCAGGTATTTTCAAAAAGTGGATAGTTTTTAACCAGTAATTTCTTGTTTGTTTGTTTGTTTGTTTGTTTGTTTGTTTGTTTGTTTGTTTGTTTGTTGCACATACAAGAACAAAATTGGCTTAACAAAATATAACAAATACAAGACATGCAGGGGAGGCCTGAAACCTGATGGTTTTTCAAGGGTCTCCCCTCATTAAAATAAAAATGACAATATTAGGGTCAACTTATATAAAGCATAAAGTTAAAAAAAAGCCTTAATAATTAAAGTCACTGATCAAATAGACAGCCAGGAAAAACAAATATACAGTCCGCTACAAGCAAATATATGAATACATGGTAAAATAACAATAATGATATCGATTTGCTGAATAAAATGATAGGACTAAGCTAAAGATCAACTTACTGAACAAATCAAATCTTAAACATGAAAATATCATCAATTATGAACAATTAATTGATAACAAGGATTTGGAAAGATAGATCAGTGTAATTTTGTAGTTGGATTATTCAAGAATTCCTTTATCAGTTGCTTCTTTAAAAGGGGCAGAGACGTACTGTTTTGTAATTTTTTTTTCGATTATTCCATACAAAGGGTCCTCTATACGGGTGGCATGGTGGTGTAGTGGTTAGCACTGTCGCCTCACAGCAAGAAGGTCCTGGGTTCGAGCCCAGCGGCCAACAAGGGCCTTTCTGTGTGGAGTTTGCATGTTCTCCCCGTGTTTGCATGGGTTTCCTCTGGGTGCTCCGGTTTCCCCCACAGTCCAAAGACATGTAGGTTAGCCTAACTGGTGGCTCTAAATTGACCGTAGGTCTGAGTGTGAATGGTTGCTTGTCTCTATGTGTCAGCCCTGTGATGACCTGGCGACTTGCCCAGGGTGTACCCCACCTCTCACCCATAGTCAGCTGGGATAGGCTCCAGCTTGCCTGCGACCCTGTAGAACAGGATAAGCGGCTACATGGATGGGTCCTCTATGCATTAAAGTAAACTGTTGCTGATTAGATTTGGTTAGAATCAGTCTTAAGTTATTGCACTGTCTTGTGTTGTGTTTGTGGATATCTGAGTTAAATTTGATGCTATCTCTGTAATGTGCTGGTAAACATGAACTTCCATAGATGATTTTGTGAACAAAAACACTAATCTGTAATTTGTTAATGTTGTATATTGTTAATAATTTTAAATCATAAAACAAATTTGCTGAAGGGAATGTACAGTATATGACACATTTGAAGCAATCTTAATAAAGCGTTTCTGTAGTAAAAGCAATGGCTTTAGCGTTGTTGGATAAGTGCTTGTCCATATAATATTACCGTTTGTTAGGTCTGGGTAAATCAACGTGTAGTATAGAATCATGAGTGGGTTTTTTTTTTTTGTGATAGTAAATATTTAACCTTTCGTATTTTTCCTATATTCTTGTATATCTTTTTGCTAATGAGCTCAACATGATTTTTCCATGTAAGCTTTTTGTCTATTAAAACACCTAAGAAGCATGTATATGTAACTTGATTGATTGGTATGTTGTCAATATATACAGTATTTTGCCATTTTTCTTACAGTGTTTTTTACTTTTTCCAGCAAAGTTGTTTTTTTTTTGTTTGTTTATATAAGGACAGTTTGTTTGCTCGAAACCACTTATTTACCCCACACATTTCATAATTCATGGAGCTAACTAGGACATCAAAGTTTCGGTGGGACATAAACAGGTTCGTGTCATCTGCGAATAGTAAACAGTTTTTTGGATACAAATGCTAAGTCATTTATACAGATTAGAAACAATAGTGGGCCAAGGATGGATCCTTGTGGGACACCACATGAAATGGTTTTCATAGAGGAGTGGTAGTCACGGGTGGTAACATATTGTTTCCTGTTTGATAAATAGTCATTTAGCCACTTACGAACAGAACCCTGAAAGCCATAACAGCTCAGTTTATCCATTAGGATGTGGTGGTCTGCAGTTTCAAAAGCTTTCGACAGATCCAGGAATATCCCTATAGTATATGTTTTGTTTTCTGGAGCTGTTGTAATTCTTTCAACAAGTTATAAAAGGGCCATATAGCATGAATATTTTTTCCGAAATCCATATTGGTGGTTATATAGAACATTATTTTTTTCTAGGTGCCGTACCATCCTTTTGTATACTAATTTTTCTAAGATTTTAGAAAATCTAGTAAGCTAGATATTGGTCGATAGTTAGTGAATACACAAGGGTCCCCAGCTTTATATAGTGGTATGACTTTGGCTATTTTCAGGTCTGACGGCACTATTCCAGTTTCAAGTGAAGTTTTAAAGATATGTAATTGGCTCCAAAATTGTTGGAAAGATTTGTTTTAATATAGAGTTATTTATTTAATCATGTCCAGGGGCTGAACATTTTGGCTCAACAAGTATGTCATGAATTTCACTTGTACTTGTGCCTTGAAGGATGTAATTAGTGGATAAGAGCCTCTAAGGTATGTTGGGGGAACAAACAGTTTAATCAATTTTCTTAGTCAGTGAAGGACCTATATTAATGAAAAAATCATTGAATTTGTTGACAATATCTTGTGGGTCAGATAAATCAGATACTCCATCATGAAATGTGGTAGGAAGAGCATTGTTTGGCCATTTCCTGTTGAGAAGTTCATTAATTAGCTTCCAGGTATTGCGTATGTTTGTTGATGCAGCTGTAAATCTATGATAGTATTTTCTTTTTGACATGCTGATTCACAATCAATTAAATTTATTTCTATATGTCTTATATATGTGGTGGGTTGTTGGAGTTGGGCTCTTTAGGTATGCCTTAAAAAGTCTGTTCTTCTTCATGGAAGGCTTACGTAGGCTGGGTGTAAACCATGGTTTATCAATGTCATAGTTTTGGTTTGCTGGAGAGGTTCTTAGAGGGAAGCATTTGTTGAAATGTAACTTGAGCATCAGCAAAAAAATGATGGTAAGCAGCATCTGTGTCATTGTTTTGATATATTTCATTCCAAGGCTCTACTGCTAACAAGTTTTTAAATTTTTGAATATTCACGCTGTTTACTTTGTGGTATTTGCGTTTTCGACAATTAATTTTTTTACCTCTACTGTAAGGTTTTATGATATAAAAGATTGGGAAGTAGTCAGATATGTCTATGACAAGCAAGCCTGATGTGTGTGAGTTCATCAATTTCTTGAGGCTACTAAGAATTGTAATGGAAACTTCTAATAAACACTTCAGAACGCTTAGCAGTTGTCTTTTCAGTTATTTATTATAGTAGATCATATAAAAGATATATAAAATAGGAAAGGAAAGAGAAGAATAGAAGAAGACACCACTTCTGATGATGCCGAGAGTATGCGCACTCTGAGTTGTGTTTTAGTGGCTGTTATCTATTATACTCTAAAGGCAGTCGCCTACTGCTTGCACCTTCACGTGATTGGCTCAAGATTTTCTATGAAGCTTTGTTAAAGCGTGCACCTGGCGTGCTCTGGTATGTGCAGGCGGATGCGTAGTTATGGAGAACTCAGGCACCCTGCTTATCACCAGCCAAGGCCACAGAAAGGTGATTACAACATGGGAAAAACATCTTTCTCAGTACACTAGGCCACTTGAGCTCAACACACAGAAACACAGAGAATAGGAATGTTCATTCACTAAATTTCCCTCACAGAATATAGAGGTTGTCCATAGTTTTAAAATACACACATTACTATACCGGTGGCATGGTGGTGTAGTGGTTAGTACTGTCGCCTCACAGCAAGAAGGTTCTGGGTTCGAGCCCAGTGGCCGACAGGGACCTTTCTGTGTGGAGTTTGCATGTTCTCCCCATGTCTGTGTGGGTTTTCTCCGGGTGCTCCGGTTTCCCCCACAGTCCAAAGACATGCAGGTTAGGTTAATTGGTGGCTCTAAATTGACTGTAGGTGTGAGTGTGAATGGTTGTGTGTCTTTAAGTATCAACCCTGCGATGATCTGGCGACTTGTCCAGGGTGTACCCTGCCTCTCTCCCGTAGTCAGCTGGGATAGGCTCCAGCTTGCCCGCAACCCTGCACAGGATAAGCGGTAACGGATAATGGATGGATGGACACAAGATGCTTAAAAAAAGAGGTAAAAATTATTGGATATTGATCTTAATTAAAGAGTGTAGCGGTTAACTTGGTTAAAATATATTGCTGCAAAACATCTGACACAGAGCATTTGATTGAACCATTGATTGGCTCCACTAGTATATTAACTTTTAACCTTTTGTCCGATGTCCTATAAACATCCAAAGTATTAAGATAGATAATGCTTACACTGCTCTGGCTATAATCTCCCATGTTAGTTATATAAAATATTTACCAGACTGTAACTTTTATTTATTGTTTGAGAAACTATTATTATCTCGTAATGCTTTACAAACATGAAATCCTCCCAACTCCGCTACTGAATTTCTGCATGACACGTTTGGGATTCATTAGACTTCATTAGATATCTGTATGTCTGGCTCCTGTTGAAGACATCCTGAGGGTTGAGAGGGTGGGAGAGAGAAACGAGAGAGTGAGCTTGGCTTCCTGAATAATTCCCATGATGTCACTCCTGAGTTGCAACAGTTTGGTGTTTGGTTTATTGAGAAAGGCAGCTTGGCCTTCAGCTCTCTGCATTGTGTGTGTGTGTGTGTGTGTATGTGTGTGTGTGTGTGTGTGTGAGAGAGAGAGAGAGAGAGAGAAATATTGTCAGACTGAATCTGACTAAATGCCGTTTCCAGCACATCTCACTATGAACACACCATTAAACTGCAGGAAAGTTTTCATGTAAAAAGCTGTGTTTGCTCTGATTAATTGTTGTGTCATATATTACAAGTTACACATTACATATTACAAGTCAAGGCATTCAAAATCCATGTAGGTGGTAGGTAGGTGCAAAACACATTAACAAACTAAAACACAACAACATTAACTCAAAATGAGAATCTAGCCTTTCCATTTTGAGTTAATGACAAGGTTTTGGGTTTTTTTGGTTTTGCTGTTGTATTTCTGACATTGCTGTTGCACTTTGACATTTGTTATGGTGTTTTTCGTTTTGTTCTTGTGTTTTCTGACTTGCTGTTACATTTTTTATCTGTTTCAGGTAACTGTATGTTGCCTTGTAATATGTTCCACAATGCGGGGTTACAGTGTGAGAGCATTGTTAGGTCTCTTGCTGTGCATTCCAGACAGTGTGTATAAAGAAACAAATGAACATAATACGGTGTCACGGTGGTGTGTAGTGGTTAGCGCTGTTGCCTCACAGCAAGAAGGTCCTGGGTTCGAGCCCAGCGGCCAGCGAGGGCCTTTCTGTGTGGAGTTTGCATGTTCTCCCTGTGTTTGCATGGGTTTCCTCCGGGTGCTCAGGTTTCCCCCACAATCCAAAGGCATGCAGGTTAGGCTAATTGGTGGCTCTAAATTGACCGTAAGTGTGAATGTGTGTGTGAATGATTGTTTGTCTCTATGTGTCAGCCCTGCGATGACCTGGTGACTTGTCCAGGGTGTACCCCATCTCTCGCCCATAGTCAGCTGGGATAGGCTCCAGCTTGCCTGTGACCCTGTAGAACAGGATAAGCGGCTACAGATAATGGATGGATGAACATAATATCATTAATTTGGCAAATCATACCCATGGGAAAGTTTTGCATTTTCACAAATGCAAAACCTGCATAGAACTAGTAACAAAAAAGTCTAATCGATGATCTTATGCTTGTATTGTCACCCCAATACCCTCAACTACTTTACAGGTTATCTTAAACAACGATGGACTATAAACTGACTCTGCAATTTTTATGGTGTCTTGGTAAGGCCGATGAGCTATTGCCATCATGCGGCGTCCATCATCCGTCTGTCCATCGTCCATATACAATTCACAAAAATTGCTACTCCTCCCTGAATTTTCAATGGATTTTGATTATTTTGTTTGGAAGATCTAATCAGTCTGCACAATAGTTACTCCTTGGTTTTGTGATTTCTCATTAACAGGTTGCTAATTAACAAACTTTTTCAGGAGAATCACTACTCCTTCCTGAGTCTTTAGAGGATTTTGATTCTGATTGTTATACCCCTCGCAAGCAAAGTTTGAAAGGAGTATATTCAAAATCCATCAAATCGTTTAGGAAGAGTTGCGCTTACAAGACACATGGACAGTCGGACAGGGTGATTCCTATATCCCCCCCCCCCCCCCCCCCCCCCGAACTTAATTTGCAGGGGGTATAACAATCAGAATCAAAATCCTCTAAAGACTCAGGAAGGAGTTGCGATTCTCCTGAAAGTTTTTTGTAAGCGCAACTCCTCCTAAATGGTTTGATGGATTTTGATGCAACTTTTACACAGTTGCAGTATACCACCTGAAGATGTGCATGAAGGAAAATAATCCCGGTCCGATGTTTTAAAGGGGAGATAACTCATTCAACTTATTCCCTTACATATGCCAATATATGATGACAGGCTCATAAGTGGGGATTATTCTATAGTGAGTTTACTCACAGTTCTAGTTTTGTTTGGAAGATCTAATCAATGTGTACAAAAGTTACTCCCTGGTTTTGTGATTGGTATGACCATGTGAGCTACTGCGTTGCTGACGCTCTGTTTGGCTCACCAGCCATAGGGCCGATGAGCTGTTGCCATCATGCAGCGTCCGTCGTCCATCCATCGTCCGTCCACAATTCACAAAAATTGCTACTCCTCCCTGAGTTTTCAGTGGATTTTAATTGTTTTGTTTGGAAGATCTAATCAGTCTGCACAACACTTACTCCTTGATTTTGTGATTTCTCATTTACAGGTTGCTAATTAGGCCAATTAACAAACTTTCAGGAGAATCACTACTCCTTCCTGAGTTTTTAGAGGATTTTGATTCTGATTGTTTTGTTTGGAAGATCTAATCAGTGTGTACAAAAGTTACTCCCTGGTTTTGTGATTGGTACGGCCATGTGAGCTACTGCATTGCTGATGCTCTGGTTATTAGTATTATTACTTACAATTTTTTCATATTTGGTAGTGTTAAACATTGTACTTTGTGCATAATTAGACTCTATACATGTGATCTCATTCAACACCCTGTTCTCCAGGTGGCTCAGCTGCCTTTATCAGTGGGCGATGGCCGATGGCATCACATCTGCATCACCTGGACGACCAGAGACGGCTTCTGGGAGGCCTATCAGGATGGCGAGAGGTTGGGCACTGGGGAGAACTTGGCCCCTTGGCATCCAATTAAACCTGGAGGAGTGATCATACTGGGTCAAGAACAGGTAGGAGCAAAAGAAAGACATTAACCATCCCTTAAGGAACAGACAGGAAATAAATAGAGAGTCTTCACACGCGAGGAGTCAAAAACATCACCTGGTTGTATGTACTATGCTGCTGCTATACCACTGGTATACCACATGGTGTGAGTGTGTACTCCTCAGGGAGGGTACACAAAGGCAGGCTGATGTCACTGAACTTAGCTATAGCTTTAGGTAACCAAGTGCCTTCTGGACTGTACAGTACACATAGAGTGTAAAGACATTACATCCACTGAGTTGGTAATTGCGATGCTCATTCAGAAAGTATATTTTTATTATTAACCATTTCTAAGCTCTATGCAAAAAAAGAAGATGAGGAGGAAGGGAAAAAGAAAAAAAATGGAGTGATCATTTAAGCTGACTACTTAGCACAAGAAACAATAAATCTGTTTTGGGAAGTAGGAGAGACTTGAGGTAAAAAATGACAGTGAAGCTTTCAGTAATACATTACATAACTTTACATTGCATTACTTTAAATAAACATTGCATTGTTTGCACAGAAATTATGTCAAAAAAGAAAAGATCCTAATGGCAAATGTTACTGCTCACACTTAAAGGAGAACTGAAGGCAAATTTTTTATTATCAAAATTCTATTTATCTAATTTTATTAAATATAAGAATGCATTTTTGATAGCTATTTTGTCACTGCTATAGCAAGTTATGAGTGTTTGAAATATGCTATGTAATATATCAGTCCATATGTCAAAGCAATGGCTGTAAACGAGATTTGTTGAGACCTGTGCGAGACATCGTAGGACGGAAATAAACCGTACAGCGGAAATCAAAGTGACCAACATCTGCCAACATTGTCAAAAGACACGCACGCTCTCTTTCAAATGCTGATGTAATCAAGCCAGAAGTTTTGTTTGTTTTGATAGTTTTCAAAACAGTTTTCAAAATGGCGGCACTGACACCTGGCTGACACTTCACGTTTCTAAGTCTCGCACAAGTCTCATGGAGATCATGCGGATAAGCGACGCCTGCTGTGGACCAAACGACCTAAATTCAACATAGCTAAAAACCAAATAGGCTGATAAGTATAATATTTAATTGCAATTAGTTGCCAATACGAGTCACGATATAAGGTTACTAAAACCAAAAACGTAATTTAAGAAATAAAGCAAGTTTAAAAATTACTTCAGTTCCCCTTTAAGCAGACAGTTTAAATTATAAGACGACTGACCTTTAAGCAGACGGAAGACATGTTATGATTGCTGTGTTCAGCACATTAAATGCCGGCCCATGGGCTACAGCTATTTCAGTATTTTATATTCGCCAAACCAAGCCAAGAAGCCTTTATTTGTCACACATACACTCAAGCACACAGTGAAATTTAACCTCTGCATTTAACCCATCTGAAGCAGCGAACACACACATGCACACACAAATGAGCAATGAGCACACATGCATACCCAGAGCAGTGAGCAGCTATGCTACAGTGCCCAGGGAGCAGTTGGGGGTTAGGCGCCTTGCTCAAGGGCACTTCAGCCCAATCTCAGCCCAAGGCCACCCCATGTTAACCAAACCGCATGTCTTTGGACTGTGGGGGAAACCGGAGCACCCGGAAGAAACCCACACAGACATGGAGAGAACATGCAAACTCCACATAGAAAGGCCCCCGTTGGGCCCTGGGCTCAAACCTAGAACCTTCTTGCTGTGAGGCGACAGTGCTAACCACTGCACTACCGTGCTGCCCAAACATGCAGTTTCTGTCATAGATTCTATGTTACGGCTTATACAGTCAGATATACAGATATACGGCTTATACAGTCAGATATACAGATATACGACTTATACAGTTTTTTGTACATTACTTAGCTGAAGGCAAATCATCAGACCAAAGACTAGTGACAAGGCTAGAGCTATAAATAAAGCTTGAGCAAATGGTAAATGACAATGTTTCAGTGGTGGAAATAGTATAAAACATACTGATTTGAATAGAAGCACTGATTCTGTATTAATAATTCACTTGAGTAACACTAGGAGTCATGATCAAGGGCAGTACTCAAGAATAAATTGTAATTACTTTGTAAAAACAATAGGCAATTGCAGCATAACTGTTAAATTGGGCTTGGGATGCTCATTTGTCTTCGTTGTCTCAGCTATTGCTTCTGCTCACTAAGCAGGTGCCTGAAGTATAGACTTTCTGCAGGAAACTGCTTTATTTTGATGGGGTCTTGAAATGAAATTAGTTCAAGATTTGTACGTACTGTCTTCCAGTTTACAGCCTTCCAGGATTAAAAGTTTTGGGGTTTTTTTAGTAAACATTTGTTCATAGAGTTTGTGGTAAAAAGCCAAATAATTTACCTCATTTTATCCAAAGTGACATTTTTGAGACAGGATACACTTGAACAGTTGAGAGCCATGCTCAAAGGCCCAGCAGTGGCAGCCTGGTGATGCTGGGATTTGAACCCACAACTTTCTATTTCCCTTGATGCCTTAATCAGTGACCTAACATTGCCCTAATGTACTCTACTGTCAAACTTGAGAACTTTCAGTGGCTGTAATGTTTGGTGACCTGTTTACCCCATTTCTTTATCTCAATAGGATATTGTTGGAGGAAGGTTTGATGCCACGCAGGCTTTCGTAGGAGAGCTAAGCCACTTCAACATGTGGGATCGGGTTCTCCGCCCTACAGACATCTCTGGCATGGCCAACTGCTCGGCCTACATGCCTGGCAATGTCGTGCCCTGGATAGACACCAATGTTGAGGTCTTCGGAGGAGCCACAAAAGCCGCATTGGAGATATGCGAGGACCGTCTTTTTGACTCGTAAAATAGACCCTGCCTATATAGAGCCAACATTATTTTTTGGAGGTAAAGCAAAACACCTCACCATGCTGCTTTGGGACCATTGTGGAGAGGCAGTCATTTTATGAAACAGTATTCACTGTGCTTATATTATTCTCTCTGGTGGATTTCTCCTCTTTTTTGCTGTTTATTTTTTGTTGTCAACAAGGTCAATGATTGAAGTAATTGTGGCTTGTGAAATATTTAAAAAAAAAACATTCACAACATCCAAGTTTAAAAATGTTTGAACAGGTGCAGGCTTAAGCTTCTTGTCAATGTTAGATTTGTTTTTGTGTTGCACACAGCTAAAAAAAATTGTATAACTTTATTGTGAGCAGAGGAGTCACTGGATTGCGGAGTCCTGCTGTACGATCAAATTGCATGAAGGCTTACATTTAAGTTCATTTTTAATGCCCTGTACATGTAGGAACAAGCATTTAAAGCACCTTCAGCAAACTGAGGGAACCCAAGATAGGGCTTGAGCAGAAGCACTCTGCTCTTTATAACATGCATGAATGAAAAATTCTCTTTATATATGCAAAGCTGCCTACGCAGCCAAATGTGACAGAAAACGATTGATCAGGGCTTAGTGGAAGGTTCCGTACACTTTCTTGAGCATTCTATGGATCCAGAGGGACAGAGATATGGAAGGAAGGCGATATTGATGAACAGAACCAGCATATTATGTTTGGGAAAGTGAAAGAATGATAACCTTTGATTGTTTTGCAAAATACTAGCTTTATGAATGAAAGCCTCACAGACACTTTTTATACATTTTATAAATGGATTTTTGTCAAGGAAGACGAGTCTGACTTTAACCAGAATAACTGTGTCACCCTTAATTCTGTCTGCGGTCCAGATCCTCTTTAAAAAGCTATGATGAGAAACAATGTTTTGTCAGGTTGAGGAAACCTAAGTATATCAGAATTAATGGCAAACTTTGATTTCTCAACTGAAAATTACACTGAAGTGAAAATTTAAGTTTTGGAGCTTATATTTGTATTCATGTTCATTTATAGTTCTAAAAACACATGCACCATGCTATGTTGCATTTCTCGGTCGAGCAGTTATGTTTTATGGTCATTTATAGATTTCCTCACCTCTGTGAACCTTCGTATGCACTTCTAATTTGCAGCAAATAAGAGGATTAAGGCATTGATTCTTTTTTATCTACTAGGGTTTCATTAGGTGCAAAGGAAGAAAATTCGATGAAAACAAAAAGTTGATTTATAAATTCTCATTATTATTTTATTATAGAACAGTTCCGGTCCACTAATTTAATTCATCGAGTTGCTTTCCGAGAGTGCTGATATTCACATAACGGCACTGGGACCTTTCACTGTGTATATCACTCTGCTTGTCTGTATTGGGCAGGTAAAATTTCACTTCCTAGTTTGAAACGTTTCCTACAGTAGTGTTAGCGATATCATCAACAGACATGGCAAGTAATATTTTTCAGGAATATAACATTTGACTTAAAATATGAAATCTCATCACATGTAGATGAAAAGGAACAAAGGACACCAATTTTACCAGAAGCACCTTGAACAGGAATGTACAAATCAATCCGAGCCAGCTAGCCGACGTGCTATAAAGTGAGTGTGGCTTCTTTAAGATCTATTTCTGCTAGCAGAGCAAAAATAAACAGAACATTTGGTCTTACTGTGTCCAAAATATCACTTACTCAATATTTATTTCTTGTTTATAGAACTGTTGTATACAGTAAATGTAATACCACACTCAAGGTCATGCTGGTTTTCTGAATATCAGCACGGATGTGATTAGCGACGATACTTGACCTGCGGCGTCGTGCCTGCAACCGAATCACAGCTGTGCTGATATTCCATACGAGAGCACTCCCTCTTGTGTGAGATTGCTTAATTATATTATGAAATAGTAATGCACTGGGGTCTCTTTCTAACCCCAAACAATGAACAAGCAACAGAAAATGGTAGTCTACTAAAGGAGATGGATATGGATTTTAAAACACTTGTTTAATGATGTTCAAAGCCCTCAAAAAAAAATGAATATGCTTTTCTGTGGGGATATAAAAGTATTGTTGGTTTGAGGAAAGTACTAATGGATTTTAATGAAATAAAGGTTGCTTGCGTTCTTTTCGTTTACGACGACAGCAAGGTTGAATGCATTATCCCCTCAAAAGCTGAAACAGCACTGTGCATTATTTTTTGTACAGGGTCCATTAATGCTTGCTCGTTTTATAGTATTTATTGAACTGTACAGTGATGATTCAGTAAAGCTGTGCAATAGCTACGCTGTGTGAGTGCTTAATGTATACTGAGCTTTCTGTCAGGTTTTCTACATGCTTTTGTGGCCTACTACACCACAACGACCTGCCAGTCCAAATGGATCTGTGTTCACATGTGGGAGGGATGGTTCCGATGATGTGTTTTACTTGCTGTAGAATGGAAACATAAGTCCATCACATTCTCTTAAATGCTTCTTATGCAGTAAGTAAGCAGAAAGTAGGTTCGCTTGATGGGATGTGTCCTTTATGAATGAGAGAGTACTGGTATAAAACAATGCCAATGGTGTAGATGTTTTTGATGACTGAATGTATGATCATTTTCATTTGAATGACTCCGTCGTCAATGAATAAATCTATTACCACTGTGTAGAGAAAAAGAAATTATGAAATGTAACCATTTATGTCATTTTGTATCAGTTTTGACTAATTATCTGATATATTTTTTCTTTGGAAAAAGGCCTTTTCTGAGCATCACTGCTTTCTTGGTTTGTCAAAGATTTTATCAAGGATCAGTCTTTCTTCCCTGATATGGAACAACACGCAAAATTCAGTGTTGAAATGTAGTTGAATATCCTTTTTGCACCCAATAAATAATTTTTAAAAATGAGTTAAATGTACCATAGTATTTTTATCTGATGGAAAAGAATGTGTTTGATCCATTGTCAAGCTTTCCAGACACTCCAGACAGCACTGGGCTGCTATTCTTTTTCTTTTATCACGTTCAACAAAT
Source organism: Neoarius graeffei (assembly GCF_027579695.1). Classification (NCBI taxonomy): domain Eukaryota; kingdom Metazoa; phylum Chordata; class Actinopteri; order Siluriformes; family Ariidae; genus Neoarius; species Neoarius graeffei. The sequence goes on from NC_083588.1 coordinate 42,299,053, forward strand.
CTCCAAATCTCAACTCAGATTGCATAAGATATAAATTTAGGTTATGTTGTTTTCTTGTTAGTAAGAGTGCAAAATCCTCAGCTTGGTAACGTCCTATGGGAAATGAAACAAATCTGTAAAGTATATAAGGAATAAAACACCTTGAGACGTGCTGTTATTGGAAAAGCTGCAACATGGAGGTGTGACGTGTCCTGATGTGAAGTAGAAGACCATTACCTTCACTAAGGGTTGACTATTTTTCCATAAAACCAGACCCTGAAGTGTTTTATTCCCTTTATACCACAACATAATCATACTTTTTAAAATCTGCTTACAGTTATGTTTATCATCCATGAAACAAGTTATTTAACAGTTATTATATGAAATCAAGTCATACCTGTACATGAGCTGATAGCTGATGAGGCGAGTAGTGCCAAGTTGGCTATAAGCCATGTACAATGAGATTGAATGGGGTAACTGTTAGATTCTATCTACATTCACTGAATTTTGAGAAACAAAGCATTTTTTTGTTTGTTTTTGCAAAGTTGATAAATAAAAATTTTATACAAAAATCATTTCCGCTTAGAATGCAAACAAACCAGCAAAAAAAATTTTTTCATCCAAGATGGCGCCGCGGACGGCTGCCTCGGGACTTCGCTCTCTCGTACTTTCTATGTTTTGTGTAATTGTGTTAATTCTTCTTCGTGCTTTCACGGAAAGCTGCTGCGCTGAGGTTTTTTAAATGTTTCCACATAGTGCTCCTGATAGGAGCATAATGCGGAGGTGTTTTTTTCCTCTCATCTCGCATTGCTCTGCCTCTCCTCCCCTGAGCTTTCCTGCTTCTGCTCTGCTGACTCGTCTTGTCTGAGAGACCCTTTCTGCATTGTTCTTCAAATCAAAATTCATGGATTTGATAAACTGGTCTCTTCATGCAATTAACACAATCTTCTCGACGAGAAGCCTGGGTTCGGGGGAACCAGCCTGTCCTGCCGGAACATTCGCAGTTGGATATACGATGGACGCTTGGGAGAAGTGTCGTGTCGTGTGCCTGGCAGTTCTTTCTGTGGAGGACACTGAGGATATTTACCTATTCGGAACCATGATCACAGGACTTTTGCTGATTGGACTAGGCATTGCCCTGGTGTATCGAGGAAATCAGAAAACTGTGACAGCTGTTCAAAGCCCCATAAAGCTGCCCAACATGATTGAAGCGGTGGGCAGAGCTGTCGGCACTCAGACTGTGGCTATTTAAAAACTTGAGCCGCTCGGTGGATTCCATATTGGAGAAGTTGATGGCTTTGCAGAGAGATATGGATCATTTTAGTGACCAGAATGGACGAGCGGGGTAGTCTGCCACGTCTACCCATTTCAAGCCTAAACAAATTCCAATCTTATCTTCAGCTCTCCCAGCCAGCACTGCCTCAAGGTCATTGCTGGAGCAACAATCTTCCCCTGAAGATCACTGCAGTTAGACTCTCTCTCTCTGTATTTCCTATTATTTCCTATTATTCCCTACTATTGCACCATTCCTGTGTTTTGTTTGTTTGTTTGTTTGTTTGTTTGTTTTGTGTGTACGCTTTTATCTGTGTTGTACTATGAAAGCTAAGTGGTACCGGAGTCAAATTCCTCGTGTGTGTTCACACACCTGGCAATAAAAGTGTTTCTGATTCTGATTCTGAAAATGACAGTAGCAATTTGTGAAAATGCTATAATAATAATTCTTGAAAAATAAAAAAAGATATGTTCCTACCATCAAATACTTTTATTCCATATTTTGTTGCTTTTTTCATTTTCTTTTTTTTTTAGGGGGGTTCCTTCTTTAGGGTTTTTCGGCGGTTGGCAAACCAAGTGCATTACCACCACTGACTGAGTTGGAATGTGGAACAGGAGATATTGGGGGGAAAACAAATCTATATATTCTTTTAGCTATTTCTGTTTCTTTTAAATACTTGATAACAGTTTTTTTTGGGGGGGGGTTCAAGGAGAGTTTTTATTTTGTCCTCGGTTGGTTCAGCAACACGCCCCGCCATTTTGTTTTTCTCTACTCACGGTATAGATAGTTTTCACATGACGTCACAGAGTCGGGGATTCCCTAGTGGCGGCCATCTTGCGGGTCAAGCTTACCGTACAGGTGACTGAGCACACATTGTAACGCGCGAGTACAAAGTCTTCAAAAGAACCCAAGCAGGCTATTTAAAGCTAGCAATGGTGCACACCTGTTGTATTCACGGCTGTCGTAATAGGTCAAATGATGAAGTCAAGCGGAGCTTTTATGGAATTCCTACTGTACAGGAGCACGAAGGCGAGCAAACAAAGAAACTCAGCATACAAAGGAGAAATCTATGGCTTGCGAGAATCAACCGCAAGGATTATCAGCCTTCCAAACACAGCAAAGTCTGCTCCGATCATTTTATAAGTGGTAAGTTGTTTAAATAAACAATCAATTGTGTTTAAGTTTGTTTTTGGAAACCAAAACATCATGTAAACAATCTCTGGAGAATGCCTAACTGGAACCGCTGAGTGTACATTTACATTGTAATGTACACTTAATATCGCTCGTTTGTCACGTTTCTGTTTGAAACTTGTCACTTCACTCACGCAAGGGTCATTTTTGAAAAACATTTTAGGTCTATTCTGTATGATTTGATTTGTGTTTGGGATGCAAACAGTGCGCCTTTTGGCGGATGCCGCCTGAATCGCGCAGATCCGATTTTTTTTTTAGGGGGGACGTTGGAGTGTCTGATTATAATTTCAAAGTAAATTCTGTATTAAAATTACTAAATAAGCAAATCCGTTACAGTCCATGAAACAGGAAGTATAAGGATGAGAAAAAAAACAGTTTAAATCGGAAAGCTGCGCACATTTGCGCAGCCCGAGCGGTGTGCAGGACTGCGCAAATGTGTGCAGCTTTCCGATTTAAACTGTTTTTTTTCTCATCCTTATACTTCCTGTTTCATGGACTGTAATGGATTTGCTTATTTAGTAATTTTAATACAGAATTTACTTTGAAATTATAATCAGACATTCCAACGCCCCCCCTTAAAAAAAATCGGATCTGCGCGATTCAGCCGTGAAAAAGGCGGCATCCGCCAAAAGGCGCGCTGTGAATGTATAAAGTTGTATATATCAGACAACCTTTAAAGTTTGATGAAGTCAGTTTCAGGCTTTGGAGCAGGCTTTGGCAGTTTCAGGCTTTGGCAGCCCTGCATAGTCACTTGAAAATGCATCTTTGTCCACTTCGTAGGGGTCAATTCCCCCAATCAAGGCCAGTTTGGCTGCATACCGTTGTCGTGAGATGTCGTCTAATGTATCTATATACTTCTGTTTGCTTGATTTTGCCGACATTGATCTTTATTTTAGAAAACTGACTATATAACTTCATAAATTCGTCCGAGATAACATAGCTGGTAATGGCGATGGTCTGTTTTGTTTGCCCCACAAGATGGCGGCTAGAGGGCGTTCCCCGGAATGCCGTGACGTCAGTGAAAACTATCTATATGAGTTGATATCCTAGTAGTAGAGTAGCCAATCAGAGCACACTTGCTCATATCCAGTGAATGTGGATCGAATAATTCCTGTTATCACTTACCTTAAAGCAGTTATAAGCAATTATAAATAGTCGCTCATCAGCCTTGCAGCCGGGACTACTGTCAGAGCTGCTGTTACAGAAAATTAATTAACACCCTCTGACCAATCAGAATCAATAAATATGCATTGCTGTCTCTAAATATTGGTATTTATGATGCTCGCTAAAAATGTCCATGCCCTGTCCTTGCTTGGGTACTATACCTTCTAATAAATAAATGATGATGCTATAAAATTAAACCATACTATTACAAAACACAGTGGATCAATTTTGAGATTCAGGAAAGATTTTGATTAGAAGTCAATAGCAAGGCATTCAGTATGCATTACAGCAAAGCTCATTTCTACAAATGGATGATGGCAGAAGAAGTGATGCTGAGACTAAATGATCCCACTTTAGCTCGTTTTGCTTACCTTTCCTAAGAAAGGCTCCTCATTACTGTTGCAGGTCAAAATGCTATGAACAGCACAAACTCATTAGTTTGACAAAGATTGAGGAAAAAATATGTGTAGGTTGGCGTTTTCTTCCAAAAGTACAAGCACAAGAAAGATGCTCTCACTGTTTTGACATGCAACTAGTTTAGATGAATCAATGACAGTTTGTAGTATATATATTTATTATATAGACAAAAGTGTTTTACTGGGAAATACACCACTTGTATTTTTCATATGAACTACATTCAGGCACTCATGACGATGTCGATGAATTGTTTTGATACATTTGGGTCCTTTTTGTTTGTGAATGTGTCTATATAATAGGAGGAAAATCACACGTTGGCTTGAAGACGTGAAGTTTATCTTCTCATGCTGAAAAACCTGCATTTTTCATATGAAATATGTCACGGATCTGAGTGACGTATTTAAATAATATTGGCTGGTGTTGATTGGTATGTCAGATATATACCATTCAGCTAGCATGATATTCAACAAGTCGAAGACAAGTAGCTGAATGGAAAATATCTGATATATCATGAAAGAACCCAGCCAATATTATTATTATTATTATTATTATTATTATTATTATTATTATACATACACATTCCTTTTGGGTGTTCAACACGTCTTTCTCTTTCAAAATTCTCTCAAAATCTTCCATATTTAACAAAGCAAACCTGGTGGCCATGTGTATTTACAAATTGTCACAGTCGCTTGCTAGCATGGAAGTTTTACATCTCTGGCATGTGACGTCACGTTGTCTTGATAACCATGCAATATCGTAAACCATATTCAATGCTCATTCTCCACTGGGTAGAGTGACGTAATACACGTAGGATAAGTGATATGCTAACAATATTGCATGCTATCAAACCAAATGAATGAAACCCGCTAGAAGGGAATAGAATACACGATTTTATTCTATCGAAAAAGTGCTCTGTATGCCAAGCCAAATCTATTCGTATGGTGCTTTTAACAACAGACATTGTCGCAAAGCAGCTTTACAGAAAATTAATGGCTTTAAGCATAAGCTAATTTTATTCCTAATTTATCCCTCACTGAGTACAAGTAGGGACTCCAGCAAGATTAACTATGACAGCATAACTAAAAGGGGAGAGCCAGACGGTAACACAGACATGAGGGAGCCCTGGAACATAAAGCAGCCAGCCACTACATCGTCAACAAACCCGAGCGAACGTGTGAGAGTGTGTGTGTGGGGTGGGGGGGGCACGACAGCATCCACAGTTTACCAAAACACTCTATACCTGAGGACCCTCCAGATTTACTCCTTTACCTCATAAAAACTAGTAACAAAAGGCTTGACTAAACAGATATGTTTTCAGCCGAGATTTGAACACTGAGACTGTTTCTGAGTCCCGAACACTATTTGGAAGGCTGTTCCATAACTGTGGGGCTTTGTAAGAAAAGGCTCTGCCCCTGATGTAGCCTCCGCTCTATGAGGTACAAGCAGATAGCTTGCACCTTTTGATCTAAGTAGGCATGGTTGGTCATAAAGGGCCAGAAGTTCTTCTTGAAGTTATTGTATGTATAATAATTTTTATAATTGTATAAAAAATTATAATAATATTTCACTCTGATGACGTCACTCCCAGGGTTTTCCCACTGACTAGACGTGCGTTGTCAAAATGGCGAACCGGTTCAAAATTTAAATTGTTTTGATTAACTTGTGGTTGTTTGTTTGTTTGTTTGTTTGTTTGTTTGTTTGTTTGTTTGTTTGTTGTGAATGTGTTGATATAGTATAAAGAATTTACACGGTGGTGCAAACAAATGAAGTTTATCTTCTCATGTTGAAAAATATTTCACTAGTGGAATATGCATTAATCATGCAAAGATAAATTTCATATAGATAGATAGATAGATAGATAGATAGATAGATAGATAGATAGATAGATAGATAGATAGATAGATAGATAGATAGATAAAAGAAAAACTATACCTAAGATAAATACTAAATTAGAGGAATTATGAAATAGATGAAACACACTTATTGCACATATGAGGTGGTTGTAATTGCAAAAGATCTCATCTCATCTCATTATCTCTAGCCGCTTTATCCTTCTACAGGGTCACAGGCAAGCTGGAGCCTATCCCAGCTGACTACGGGCGAAAGGCGGGGTACACCCCGGACAAGTCGCCAGGTCATCACAGGGCTGACACATAGACACAGACAGCCATTCACACTCACACCTATGGTCAATTTAGGGTCACCAGTTAACCTAACCTGCATGTCTTTGGACTGTGGGGGAAACCGGAGCACCTGGAGGAAACCCACGTGGACATGGGGAGAACATGCAAACTCCGCACAGAAAGGCCCTCGCCGGCCACGGGGCTCGAACCCGGACCTTCTTGCTGTGAGGCGACAGCGCTAACCACTACACCACCGTGCCGCCCTATTGCAAAAGATAAAGCAGAAAAAAAACAGGGAAAAAAAACAATGGAACAACTATTGACAGACATACAGATGTGAGTCTACTGTGAGCAGTGCTGGTTATATAGTCTAACAGCTGCAGGAAGGAATGATCTGCAGTAACGCTCCTTCACACAGTTAGGGTGGAGCAACCTCCCACTGAAGGAGCTCTGCAGTCCAATGAGTAAGTCCTGTAGGGGGTGGGAGTCGTCCTCCATCATAGATGACAGCTTAGCCATCATCCTCCTCCCACCCACTACCTCCACTAGGTCCAGGGGAGCTAGTGCACAGAGCACCCAGCACAGAGCCGGCCCTCCTGATCAGTTTGTCCAGTCTCTTCCTGTCAGCTGTGGAGATGCTGCTCTCCCAGAAAACCACACCATGAAAGATGGCTGACACCACCACAGTGTCAAAAAAGGTCTTCAGGAGTGCCCCTTACACTCCAAAAGATCTGAGTCTCTGCAGCAGATACAGCCTGTTCTGAACTTTCCTGTACAGTACGGTGGTGTTATCAGTCCAGTCCAATTTGTTGTTCAGGTGAACACCCAGGTACTTATAAGATGTCTCCAGCTCAATGTCCTTCCGCTGGATGCTCACTGGTGTTGGAGGGACGAATGAGAGCGCCTGCAAAAATTCACCACCAGCGCCTTAGTTGGAGCTTATTTTATTTACATATATATATAATTTGGACCTAATTTGAATTCATCTGAAGTGAATAGACTTGTGAAAAAGGCAACAGAGCGGTTCCTTTCAAAGAAAAGCAGGATAAAGGGGAAGATAGAACATGTAAACAACCTGAGTCAAGTTTAGTACCTGATATCGCTACAGACACTATAGAAGCTTTAGGATTAGATCAATACTCAGATTGTTCAAAAATTGAATAATGAATCAAAAAGAAATTTGACTATACAAAACATATATTTTTGATGTTTACAAAATCAAGTTATTGTAACTGTTACTTGATTTTGTAAACATCAAAAAAATATAAAGTTTTGTATTGTCAAATTTCTTTTTGATTCATTACTGTATGGCAGTTCTATTAAATTTAGTATCGATTACCATCACTTCAGACTCTATTTTCCTGTTTACAATAAATTGGAAATTCCTCCCCAAATGCCTTGAAACTGTGTCTCAGATAAACCCAGTTTTCCATTTTTCTCACCTATGGTTCACAATGAAGGGCTTCAGCCTTTTTAACTGTACCCTCCTATTCTCTGCCTCGTACCCTTTTATTCCCCTAAACTTTGAGACCACTGCATGTTGTCTCTCTGGACCTCCAGACCTGATGCCAAGTGATGCACAAAAGTGCCACAGACCTGACAGGTATGGAAGTTGCCCTGCAGTGACAACTGACTTGCCAAGTGATGCCATCCATTGGCCATTTGAGTGGCTCTTCCTCATGCCATCAGGTGGTGCGCCACTGCCCTGTTGGGTTCATCTGCCACATTGCACCAAAAAGCGCCCTGCTGCCAGGGCCTTATTGGTGATGTACTATTTAACCCATAGCTGGAATCCCAGCAGGTGCTACGGTACCACTCCGGGTCAGAGCGGACCTGGGAGCAATGGTGATTAAGGGGTAACTCCACGTTCCCCAATACTCAAGTCCTCCTGGACCTGAGACTCACCACTGGTTGCAGTTTAAAGTCATACCCAGGACTAAGAATGAGAGTATAATGCATTATGGATAGAAATAGAGAATAGAATTGGATAAATTAGGAGAGAATAGAATAGAATATGACAAATTAGTATATATTAAGATAGAACATAGAGAATGGAGTGCATGTTCACAGAACAGAACATAATAATAATAATAATAATATAGGATAGGATAGACATTTGGATGATATTTTAGAGTATATTATAAGAGAACAGAAGGGAATATGATAGAATAGAAAGCATTTTAAAGACGTAGAAAAGAATATGACAAAATGCTACACATATTCTTTTTAGTTTGCAGAAAAGAATGGACAGTTGTGACAATGCAACAGAATAGATTACAAGAAAGAAGGGAATATGACAGAATAGAAAACATTATGAAGATACAGAACACGATAAAACACTCCACATATCCACAGAATAGACAGCCATGACCTATATATAGATGTGTGTGTGTGTGTGTGTGTGCGTGCGTGTGTAAAATTTCTGCAGCGTTATGAAACTGCCTCAAACCTACAGATCCAGACTAATGATTCTGTTTAATTATGTCATAAATATTGTATATCCACCAGACTTCTAAATGAGGAAATGAAAAAGAAAAAAGCCCCCATTCACAAAGGTCATATTGAAGCATAATTTTGTCTCATTTTGTATTTAATTACCTTTAATATGTTTGGACTAAATGAACTGAAAGGAACAGCATGATTCAGCCTATGGCTGGATTGAAGTTTGAGAAACTCAGTGTACCCATGTACTGTATAAATAACAAATAGTTCTGTATCTGTTCATTAGCAAAAGACCATTTTTTTCCTGAAGGGGAGAACTTCAGTGCTACAATCTTCCCAGTGTTTTTGGAATGAATGTTCTGAGAAGAGAGGCTCTGAAGCTGAGACGTCAAACTGATGTATCACAATTATGTTTAGACAGAGAGCCTTGACCTCAGTGTTGCTCTCTCATCAGCATACCAACATCATGCTCACGCAGTTCTATATATGCCTTTGAATTTACATGAAGAACTGTGCAGAAAAGATCCCTTCAGACAAACAGTTTTCTTATAATTTAATACTACAGAGTACTGGATTCTCCCTGCAGGCATCACTGTGCTTTTCTTTCCAAACTAGTCCCTCCTCACGCATCAGCCTCCTCTTTTATCTTCGCTCGTTTCATCATTTATGATTTTGATGTAGCTAGTCAATTCACCTTGGGTGTTATTTTAAAGACCTACTGCAGTTTTCATCAAGGTCTTTAATCCTGACATTGTCAGAAAACCTGAAAAACGTCCTCACTTGGGGATTTGTTGTGCCTCTATATGAAAGTGTACCACTTTAAGGAGACAGGTATATAATGTACTTCCTTAGAAGTAAATTTAAACAGAATGTATGAAGTTAAAAAAAAATGTTTACTGGGCAAGTTTCAGTTTAAAAACTGAGGAAAGCCCCTTTTGGTATAACATTGTTCTTTTTATTTCCTACTGACCACCAAGGAAAGAGAGTTTCTGTCATAACCATAAATCAACGTCAGCCAGAACACCAGCACAACTAATAATAGCATGCAGTTAAAAGAGCGATAGTCAATGTTAAAATATCTGCTGACATTAATCTCATCCACCAGATGTGATGAGTGACCACAAGGTGATTTTCTCATTGAGAATTAATCAAATGTTGATGGCAGTGGATAAGGGCATTACCTATATTACCCATGTGAGCTTTTCATCCCTGCCCTCTCTCCTTTCTCCTCTCTGCTGGGACCAAGGCAGGAAACAATGCACAGATTAAACAGGCCTGGGGTTTGCGCCTGCTCTCTTCCCTCGTTCATGTAATTATGCTCTTGCTGCCCTGACATTTACACATCATGCCTTTCATTGGGAACACATTTCATCTGGTGCAAAATCTATTTTAAAATGCTGTGTTTTAATGCCATCTGGGCAAGGATGCCACCCAGACATTGCCAATCATAGGTCACTGATTGGAGAAGCGGGTTGTTGATAGAACAGTAGATAACACAATTTAGATGATACATTTTCACAAGTTCAGAAATGAACTTGTCTGCAAAATTGAATGGAAATAAGTGTTAAGTGTCTGCAGTCATAGTGCACAGACATGTTGTACATTTTGGTCTTGATTCAGTAAGAGTCCAAATTAAAAAACAAATTCATACAGCTTTGCTTCATTTTGGCACAAAATGGCAGACACTGCTAAACGCAGGTTAACATTAGCAAAGAATTTTGATGGCAAGAGGCTGAAAATTAAACAAAGAGGCAACATCAACACCCAAATTTTTAATTTAGAAATTTTTTTGTCTGGAAAGTGGTCTCATGTAAGGCCATGGTCACACTACAGCTCGCAATAGGTTTGCAAATACTTGGTGATGAAAAACTGGTAGCATCACCACCAATCATGCAATGCATGGGGAATATTCTCCAAGCTTTGTGAGTTGTTTTTTTGTGTGTCTCCGCCTCATGAGTGGCCAAAAATGTTGCGAAAAATTTCAGTGCATGCATTGAAATTTGGTGACAATGTTTTTGTCAACAAACTAAGCAGTGATTAGTCGTAGATGGGTTTGGAAATACTTCCCAAAGCTCAGGGAAGCATTGCCACCAAATTACATTACATTACAGGCATTTAGCAGATGCTCTTATCCAGAGAGACATACAACAAGACCTTGACATACCCATAAAAGTGGGCAGCCCAGGGAACAGTTGGGGGTTAGGTACCTTGCTCAAGAGCACTTCAACCCTTCCTGCTGGTCCAGGGACTCAAACCGGTGACCTTTTGGTGCCAAAGCTGCTTCACTAACCTTTAGGCCATGGTTTCCCCATATGCCTCATTTTCATTGATAACCCATCGCGAGGTGTAGTGTGACCATAGCCTAATATACTTCTTTCTTTACTGACATTTATGTCTGTGAAGGTTCTCAGTCATCCAGGTCATCGTAAAGTGTAGGTACTTAAAGAAGGCAATTGGACTTGCTTGAAATTCTTGAAGACGTTTCACCTCTCATCTGAAAGGCTTCTTCAGTTCTGTCTGACTAGTGGGGAGTTCCAGGTATTTATCCTCTAGTCTAGTGGCTCAAAAGCAACCCTAAGGAGAGTCATTGAGGTCACATGGGTCGTTGACCCTCTCAGTCATCCTGTAGGTCACTGGAGGCCAGGTGTGAATGGTATTAGCAGCCTAGAGGGTCGTTAGGGTGATCTATGGGTCGTTGGCTCTCTCTGCCATCATGTGAGTCATTGAAATCAGCTGAGTCTTGATGTAGATGTGTGTTCAGTTTTCTGGGAAGTGTGCCAAGGACTTTCTTTACTGACATACAAAAATTTTTCTGTAACATTTAATTTTGTGCTTGAAAGCTAATGTTTGGAAATCTGAAATGTTTTTGTACTAAATCTGGAAATCTGAAATGTTTTTGTAATGTAGAAGTTACAAATTAAAAATGCAAATCTATGGACTTTACAACACCTCTGAAGGTGTATTGTGGTATCTGGCAGCAACACATTAGCAACAGATCCTTTTAGTCCTGTTGTGAAGTGGGGTCTCCATGGATCGGACTTGTTTGTCCAGCACATCCTACAGATGCTCAATCGCATTGAGATCTGGAGGATCTGGAGGCCAAGTCAACACCTTGAACTCTTTATCATGTTCCTCAAACCATTCCTGAACTGTTGCAAGTTGGCATAGTGCATTATTCTGCTGAAAGAAGTCACTGCCATGAGGGTATACTGTTCCCAGGAAGGGGTGTATTTGGTCTACACCAATGTTTCAAAAGGTGGCACATGTCAAAGTAATATGTCAGTAAATGCCAGGATCCAAGGTTTCCCAACAGAACTATGCCCAGAGCATCACACTGCCTCTATCAGCTTGCCTTATTCCCATAGTGCATCCCAGTACCATTTCTTCCCAAGGTAAGTGACTTGCATGCACCCGGTCATCTACATGATGTAAAAGAAAATGTGCTTCATCAAACCAGGCCACATTCTTCCATTGCTCCATGATCCATATGCTTAACTATTTTTCCTGCTTCCAACACATCAACTTTGAGAACTCACTATTCACTTGCTGCCTGATATATCCCACCCCTTGACAGGTACCACTGTAATGATCAGTGTTATTCACATCAACTGTCAGTGCTTTTAATGTTTCACACACACACACACACACACACACACACACACACACACACACACACACACAGAGTATAGTTGTACTTCCCCATTGTCATAACTACCAACCACCACAGGTTTGGACCTCAAAGAGAACTTTCAAAGGAGTAAACTGAGGCCCTGTCCACACGGCAATGGATTCAGGTGAATCCGATACAATTGTTTATCGTTTCGGCCTGGCGTCCACACGGCACCGGCGTTTTGGGTGCCCCAAAACGCAATCTTTTGAGAACGGGTTCCAGAGTGGAAATATCTGGCAACGTTGCCATTGCGAAGTCCTCTGGATGAGTAGAACGGATTTGTTTACGATGACGTCACAACCACATGACTGTGAGTGCTTCACGCCGAGTAGAAGTGTAACGAACTCGATGCGAGTTGTCAACAAATCCTATAACTTGGTTCATGAAACGCGCTTACAAAATATTTTCACTGTGAATATTTATTGTGTAATGGTGCAAGAGAGAGAGAGAGAGAGAGAGAGAGAGAGAGAGAGAGAGAATAGCCCTTAGGGCAGAGTCAATCCCGCCAGCAAAAATAGGGAAAAAAAGGAGCGATCTCACCTCTTCAGATGTTGGTTTAAGTCCTACAATACATTCCTCAAAAAGGGCATAGAAGAACAAATTAATCCATCAACGTGTAGCATTCAATTTATTCCGGACCATTAAAGACACCGCCTTCCGCGTAGAATCATACGTCATCCTCGCCGCCATATTGGATGGGTCAAAGCGGAGAATAAAGATGCCTCATTCATGTGATGCGTTTAACTGTACCAACAGGTTTACCGTCCAAACGAGATCACATGGGATTACCTTTCACAGGTGAGACTGAAAAAATACTTTTCATTGTATTTGGTCATTATAATGTAATTTTACGAACAGATTTTTCTGACTTTGTGGCTAATATGAAGTCTCGCGCATAATAGTTTATGCGCATGCATCCTCACTTCTTCTATTGTTCTGGTGTCTCCGATGGGACCGTCTTACAGCGCCCCTAGAGGTGTGGCATGTGTATTGCATCGTTTTCAGCAAGTGTTGCGTTGCCATATGGACCTGATATTTTACTGATCGTTGCCCATGTGGACGCGATATTTTTTTAAATAACATCTCGTTGCCGTTGTCGTGTGGATGTAGCCTGATACTTGCCTCATTTGCACATCAAGTCTATCATTGAGATTGTCATGCAGTGAAATGCAAATACAGTTGCAAATGATGACTTTATTAAAAGAAGCAAACAGTCGGGTGATCAGCTAAGGGTAGAGATCCCTTGCACTGACGTCACACTTGCATTAGCAACTGTTGCTACCCTTGTCCTGGGGGACAAGCAAACTTTGTTTACATACTGAAGACAAGCAATTTTGAAGATGTCAGAAGTCTGTAGCTCAAAGAAAACTACAGCTAATAAAAGGTTTATGACCGGATTACTTGGATAATCTAAGTCAGAAAGAAGCAAAGGATAAATATACGCGGAAATTAGTGGTTATGATCCATACAAAATTCCTCAAAACGACTGGAGTGATGATGTAGATTTGTGGCCTAGTGTTACCTACATAGATCTTGGAATGTACCTTCTCACTGCATTTTCTCCATTTTAATTAAAAAAATTAACTTATTGTTTGCTGGAAGAGAAGAGCAGGGAGGATTGAGAATTGAGCGGCTGTGGTTTGTTTATACCCAATACTAAAACTTGTAACGTCCTAGCAACCACCACAAAGATGCATACAAAAAGCCCAAAAATGCCTACTTACCCAGGCAAAATCAATACAGGATTTATCTTGTAGTGTCTTGACCCCCAGATTTTTAACCCAGCTACATATAAAAAGTTGTATGCCTCCATGCTCTTCTGGGTTCTCAACTGTTTGTCCATATAGAACGATGTCTGCAGCACCAGGTAGTTTGAGATGTCGGGGAATTCAACAGATGGATAATTTTTCAAATCATCGGAAAAATCCTTTGTGACAGTGGGGGCGTGGCCAAGCATTGGTTTGTGAATGAAGGGTGGGGCCAGGGAAGGTGAGTGGCAAAGTCAATATACCTGTTGTTGATTAATGTGGTGTGTGTGTTTTGCAGTGATGACAGAGGACAGAAAAGGAGGGAGAGAGCGAAGAAAGGGGATCTCTTTCCCGACCAGAGCATGTGTGCGTGTGTGTGAGTGAGTGAATGAATGAACAAATGAATGAACAAGAGTAGTAAGCTGAAAAGCAAGCACAATATCCAAAAATAAAGTCTCTATTAACATCAATCCTCGCCTGCCGCGCTTCAGTATTCCACCCACATCAGGAATATACTACATCCTTCTATACTAGCATGTAAGGATCTATCCCATCACAAAGAGCAACTTTCTGAAGGTATCTTGACTGTGCATTGTACTTGAAAATAGTCAGAGACGGTTTCACTAGCTGTTTACATGCCGGCTGTCAAACTGGTTTGTCTGACCACCACTTCATTCAGTGGAAGTAAACTCACAAGCAAAAGTCACTTGACTGAATACAACCTATATTCTATTCCAGGTTCACCATTCACAAAGAATGACCGAAAAATTTTTAACTCCATGGATTGTCAGTGAAGAAAATGGTAAGATTGTGGCCACACACTGCGACTGTATTGCAGGCCTTGGAGAGAGCTGTTCTACCGTAGCATCGTTGTTGTGGGCTATCAAAGCTGGAGTGAAACAAAGGGATTCATTGACAGTTACAGATTAAAAGGTGTACTGGTTTCTTCCTACTACTGTGAAAAAATCTCCTATTCCTGGATCAGAGATATTTCCTTTCTAAAGAAATGCTCGAGACAAGTTCCTAAGCCACAATGAGAAGTTCAAGACAAAGTTTCAGGGAGATGGTAATACCTTTTATGTTTTTTTCTATTTGCACGATTGGAACAACCAAAACCAGTGCAAAAATGAAACATATTAAAGACAGATTAAGCCTTGCTTACAGAAAAGACAGAGTTTGGTTGTCCCCCAGGAGAAATTATGACATGAAGGGGTCTATACATTAGGACAGGCAGAATCTCAAAACCAAAGCACAATAACAAAGTCAGGTCGAAACCAGTATATCAAACACAACGACAAAGGTGTAGTATGTTAGGCACAAAATCACTGAACTTTTCATTGACTTTGGGTTTTGTGAAAGTTTGTACAGAGGTGAGTGGTGACTGGGTCCAGGTGCAAGTCATAAGTAGATGGGTAATTGTGAATGTGACGGTGTGTGTGCATGTCTGAGTCCATGTTTGTAGACATCGATGCAAGCTGAGAACTGGAGTTTGTGCCTCGGCGGTCATGTTTGTAGGCTGTAAGGTAATTTGGGAAATGCAGATTGATGCTGATTCTAGCAATATGATATTATGATATGAAGGTAAAATAAAACTATAGACACTTAGATTATAGATTATGTTCTTTAAATGCTATTGGCATCAGAGGTGTGAACAAGCAACAAATAGTCTTGACCACAGCATGAAAGGTACCACTATATTGTTTAGTCATAATAATGAGAAACTCTCTCATTACTTTGAGACAGGGAGATCATTTTAATAAACTAATAAATAATGCTTTTTATTCTGGCCTTAATTTAATACCTACTATATGGCTGTATTTGATCAAGCCAAGGCTGTAGGCAAGATGGCCTTTTTCAAGTCCAACACTAGGAGTCTTCAGGGTCCAAGTCAAGGCTGGGTCCAAATGAAAGCACAACCAAGACAGGACTGAAACCGAAAGCCTCATCAAACCCATCCATATCTGCTTATCCTGTGCAGGGTCATGGGCAAGCTGGAGCCTATCCCAGCTGACTATGGGCGAGAGGTGGGGTACACCCTGGACAAGTCACCAGGTCATCGCAGAGCTGTTGCATAGAGACAAACAAGCATTCACGTTCACATTCATACCTACGGTCAATTTAGAGCCACCAGTTAACCTAACCTGCATGTCTTTGGACTGTGGGGGAAACCGGAGCACCTGGAGGAGACCCACACAGACATGGGGAGGCCCCTGTTGGCCACTGGGCTTGAACCCAGCATCTTCTTGCTGTGAGATGACAGCGCTAACCACTACACCACCATGCCACTGCCTCATCAAACCATTTTTTAAACGTCAAGAAACTCTTCAGCTTCATTTGTTCATTGTGGGGGTGGCACGGTGGTATAGTTAGCACTGTCGCCTCACAGCAAGAAGGTCCTGGGTTCGAGCCCAGTGGCCGGCGAGGGCCTTTCTGTGTGGAGTCTGCATGTTCTCCCCGTGTCTGTGTGGGTTTCCTCCGGGTGCTCCGGTTTCCCCCACAGTCCAAAGACATGCAGGTTAGGCTAATTGGTGGCTCCAAATTGACCGTAGGTGTGAATGTGAGTGTGAATGGTTGTTTGTCTCTGTGTCAGCCCTGCGATCACCTGGCGACTTGTCCAGGGTGTACCCCACCTCTCGCCCATAGTCAGCTGGGATAGGCTCCAGCTTGCCCGCAACCCTGTAGAGCAGGATAAGCAGCTACAGATAATGGATGGATTGTTCATTGTGCCAATGGTTAGGCTATGCTTTCTAGAAGGAGTTGCTTCTTGCAAAAATGTGTGTATGTGGGGGGAAAAAGATCAGAGAAACATTTCTCCAAATTTGTTTGAGAGCAAGACCATACTTAACAAGAACAATTCCCAAGACCAAGACACATCTAAATACAAATTTCAATAAATTCAAGATAAGTCCAACTTGATACAAAAAAAACCTCGAGACTGGACTTGCAGCCCGAGCTCATACAAACATGCTAGACATATGCAACTCTTTCTAGTGTTTGTACATTTATGAAGTCTGAAAACCTTTATACACTCAAACCTTTCACTGTAACCCTTTACTGTACATTTACAGGTCATTTCTAACAGTATTTTACTGTATTTCCATGAAACAATAACATGCTGTTGTCATGCTCTGCCCCGGACATCCACTCTGGAGATTACGGATTTCTCACGCCAGCGTCGATCTGGATCTGGGACAGGAATTCCACCTCACCTGCATTCACTTCCTGGTTTTCACTGCTGCCTATAAATACGCCGTTCTCAGACTCTGACTTTGCCAGAACGTCTTGTTTGCTACTTGAGCCATTTCTGTGCCTTTTTTTGCGTCTCATGGTTTTTGCTCTAGCTGTTTTTCTGGTTCATGGTTTTTTGCACTCGCGTTTTTGCCCTTACCCGTCTCGTGTTTTTGTCTCTTTTTTTTCCAGGACTATTTTTGCCATTTGTTTTTTGTCCCATTTGTTTACCTTTTTGCCACACCCTTTCTCCCTGGATTAAATCACCTTATCTATTGGATAACTGTCTGTGTTCTGCTTTTGGATCCTATCTCACCACACTTCCACCACCCCGAACAGTACGTTCTGGCCAACATGGATCCAGCGGAACACACCCATCTGAGAATGGCCATCCAACAGCAAGGGACTCTCCTTGGGACCCATCAACAAGACCTCCAGCAGATCACCCAGAACCTCACCACCCTGTCCAACTCACTCGACCTCCTCACCACACAGATGCAGCGCTATCAAGCCTTGCCTACCCCTGTCCAGCTGTCTCCAACTTCAGCTCCTGCCACTGCCTTTCTCCGTGAACCGAGACTCCCAGCACCTCAGCCCTATGATGGAGAGCCAGGTACTTCCAGATTGTTCCTATCTCAATGCTCATTGATCATGGAGCTGCAACCTCTGACCTTCCCCACAGAATGCTCCCGGGTGGCATATATCATCACGCTCCTCACCGGCAAGGCCAGAGAGTGGGGAACAGTGGTCTGGGATGCCGATGCTCCCTGTTGCTCCAGTTTCAAAGATTTCTCCGAGGAGATGGGGCAAACTTTCAACCGTTCTCTGTCCAGCCAGGAAGTGGCTAGAGAACTCATGGAGCTGCGGCAGAGGTCCCGGTCTACCTCAGACTATGCCATCGAGTTCTGGATGTTGGCGGCATCGTGTGGTTGGAATGAGAGCGCCCAGGTTGACGCGTTCCTGCATGGCTTGTCCGACGCCATTAAGGATGAACTGGTATCACGGAAACTGCCATTGGACCTCTCCAGTCTCATGGACCCCGCCAACCATATCGATGCCTGGTTCCAGCAATGGAGGAGAGAGAAGACCCGCCCCAGCTTCACCTCCTCTCCACCTCCCACCTCGTCCATCGAACCCATGCAGGTAGACTGGGTATGGGTGTCAACAGAGGAACAACAGGGCCAGTGGAGCACAGGGGCCTGTTTCTACTGCAGTCAGTGAGGACACATCTGCCGAGCCTGCCTGCTAAAGGGAACAAGACCACCAGCGACTCAAGGGGCCCTGGTGGGCAACGCTCAGAACCAGCCCCCCGCTGATCAACCGTTACTCCCTGTCATTGTCATCCACAACAATCAGCATCACCATTTCCAGGCCCTCATTGACTCGGGGTGGGCAGGAACCTGATCTGCTCCACCCCGGAATCCCGTTACCTGCTCTCGACATTCTTCTCACTGTCCTGACACTCAATGACACTGGCTTGACCACCATCACCCACCTTACCACCCCGCTCACCCTAAGGATTTCTAGCAACCACTCTGAAACCATCCAACTCCATGTCATGAACAACCCCCACATACCCATCATCCTAGGATTACCCTGGTTAACGCAGCACAACCCCCACCTAAACTGGGCTGATAACACCATCCTAGGCTGGGGCCATTCCTGCCTAGCTTCCTGCCTGAACTCTGCTCTGCTTCCCGCCAAACCACCACAGACTTCAGCCAGCAAGTTTCCCGAACTCTCTCATGTGCCTCCGGAATACCTGGACTTAAAACTTGTCTTCAGCAAGACCCAAGCAGTGTCCCTCCCTCCTCACAGACCCTGTGACTGTGGAATTGATCTCCTGCCTGGGACAGCGTCACCCAAAGGGTGACTCTACTCTCTCTCTCTACTGTCGAAAGGCAAGCTATGGAGAAGTACATCTCCGAGTCTCTGGCAGCTGGGATCATCCACCCTTCCTCCTCCCAAGCAGGGGCGGGATTCTTCTTCATGGAAAAGGACAAGTCACTCCGCCCCTGCATTGACTATCAAGGTCTCAACACCATCACGGTCAAGAACCGCTACCCACTACCGCTCATGACCACGGCCTTTGAACTACTCCAGGGAGCCAAGATATTTCCCAAGTTGGACTTACACAATGCCTACCATCTTGTCAGGATCAGGGAGGGGGATGAGTGGAAGATGGCTTTTAACACCACCACTGGCCACTACGAGTATCTTGTGATCCCTTTCAGCCTGACCAACATGCCCACAGTCTTCCAGACACTTGTCAACGACGTCCTAAGGGACTTTCTTAACATCTTCATTTTCGTGTACCTGGATGACATCCTGATCTTCTCTCGCTCCCTGGAGGAACATCGGGGCCATGTCCGGCAGGTCCTCCAGCGCCTGCTAGAAAATAAGCTGTTTGTCAAGGCGGAAAAGAGCGAATTCCACCAGAGCGCTGTCTCGTTTCTGGGGTTCATCATCTCCCCAGCAAGGATCCAGATGGACCCCCTCAAGCTTGAGGCAGTCGCTGACTGGCCCACCCCATCCTCACGACAAGAGCTCCAGCATTTCCTGGGATTCAGCACGGTGGCCGGAACTCTCACCGCTTTGACCTCAATTAAGATCTCATTCAAGTGGGGGGAGGAAGCAGAGAAAGCCTTTTCCATGCTCAAGCGCAAGTTCACCACAGCACCCATTCTCACCATACCCGATCCGACCAAACAGTTCATCGTGGAGGTCGATGCTTCCAAGTCCAAGGTCAGAGCCATTCTCTCCCAGAGGGCCAACTATAACAAGGTCCACCCCTGCTCCTTCTCTCACAGGCTGTCCCCTGCTGAACAAAATTACAACCTCAGCGACAGAGAGCTGTTGGCTGTCAAGCTAGCCCTGGAGGAGTGGAGGCACTGGCTAGAGGGGTCGGATCTCCCCTTCCTTGTCTGGATCAACCACAAGAACCTAGAATACCTCAAGTCTGCCAAACATCTCAATTCACAACAAGCCCAATGGTCTCTCTTCTTCTCCCAGTTCCAATTCACGCTCTCCTAGTGTCCAGGCTCCAAGAACGGCAAACCTGACACCCTGTCCAGGATATTTTCTGCCTGCCAGGATGAGTCTAGCATGCCCGAAACCATCCTCCCTCCACGCTGTCTGGTGGGGGCCGCTGTACTTGAGGTAGAGACATTGGTGTAGAAGGCCCTGGAGCAGGACTCCGGAGAAGGTAATTCAAGCAACATACCACCTAACCATCTGTTTGTTCCCTGTTCTGTGCAAACCCAGGTACTGCAGTGGGGTCATGGCTCCAAGTTGGCTTGTCACCTGGGAGCTGCTCAAACCCTGGCACTCATCCAACAGCGCTTCTGGTGGCCATCCATCAAGGAAGATGTCCAGGAGTTTGTGGCAGCCTGCAACAGATGTGCCCAGAACAAGACAGCCAATTGACCCCCTGCTGGCCTGCTAAGACCCCTCCCGATTCCTCATCGACCCTGGTCTCACATCGCCCTGGACTTTGTCACAGGACTCCCCAACTCAGGTGGCAACACATGCATCCTCAGTTATTGACCATTTCTCCAAGACAGCCCATTTCATCCCTCTGCCCAAGCTTCCCACAGCTAAAGAAACCGCCGAATTACTCATCCTTCACATTTTCCGCCTACACGGACTCCCCACTGATATCGTCTCCGACTGGGGTCCTCAGTTCACTGTGCAGTTCTGGAGGGCCTTCGGCAAACTCATTGGGGCCTCCTGTAGTCTCTCCTCAGGGTTCCATCCTCAAACCAATGGCCAGGCGGAACAGACGAATCAAGATTTGGAGGTGGCACTCAGGTGCATGGCGTCCAGGGATGCCGGTTCTTGGAGTAAGTACTTACCTTGGGCCAAGTACACTCACAATACTCTCCCTTCATCTGCCACAGGTCTCTCGCCCTTCCAGTGCTCCCTAGGTTACCAATCACCCCTCTTCCCCAACCAAGAGGAGGAGGTCGCCATACCCTCAGCACAGACCTTCATACACCACTGCAGGAGGATGTGGGCATTGGCCCAGAGAAGACTCATTCGCTCCGCCCTAGCATCCAAGAGGCAGGCCGACAAATGCCGCTCTAAGGCACCCACCTACCAGGTGGGGCAGCGAGTCATGCTCTCCACGCGCCATCTGCCACTCAGAACCGTCTCCCACAAGCTGGCCCCCAGATACCTAGGACCCTTCCTCATCAGCAAGGTAATCAATCCATGTTCCGTTAGACTGGCATTACCACTCACCATGCGACGTATTCACCCCACTTTCCACGTGTCACAGCTTAAACCTCTGGTCTCTAGTTCTTTGTACTCTAGCCGTTTCTGTGCCTTATTAAATCACCTTATTTATTGGATAACTGTCTATGTTCTGCTTTTAGATCCTATCTCACCACACTTCCACCACCCCCAACAGCTGTATCATTTACAGAATGGCTGTAGATATACAGCAGTTTTCTGTTTTCAGCCTGCTTCATCTTTAGTACAGTACATATACAGTATCATATGGTACAAGCATTACATTCTGGGATTGATTTTTTTTAGCTTTGTTCACATTTCTGCTTTATGTCCACAAATGGTTTGACCTTGAGATTGTTAACCTGTCTGCACTTTTGCTTAGACTCGAGCAATTCACTCCATTCTCAATTCCTCACCTAGTAACTTTGATATTTCACATTATACAGCTAAATTTCTCATATCTCTGGAAAAGGGTGGGGGGTTTTTTTTGGTGGGTTTTCTTTTTTTTGGTCATTTCAGGCTGAATTATCCGATGAAAATCCAGGGCTAACAGCTGACATTTCCGGCATCCAAGTTCATAAAAGGTAATTTTCTACCCTTAAAGATGTTTTACCACTCAAAGTATGCTGTTTTTTCATTTCCTATTACCACTACTGTTTTGGAAAATTACAAAAGTATGATATATATATTACACACAAGTATAATATTTTTCAACACAAGAAGATAAACTTCATATCTTTGCGCCACCGTGTAATATTGTTTTTATTATATGGACATATCCACAAAACAATAGACAAGTGAATCAAATGAATGGCAATTTTGAACCAGTTAGCCATTTTGACAACGCACATCCAGACAGCAGGAAAATACTGGGAGTGACGTCACTGAAGTCAAATATCGGGAAATATGTCACTCAGATTTGCAATGTTTTTCATATGAAAAATGAGTTTTTTAACACAAGAAAATAAACTTCATATCTTTAAGCCAATGTGTAATTTTCTTTTTATTATATAGACATATTCACAAACAAAAAGTACCCACATTTATCAAAACAATTAATCAATATCCTCATGAGTGAAGAGATTGGAAAATGTTACTCAATGTCCCGGATGTAGTTTGTATGAAAAATATGAGTGACATATTTCCCAGTAAAAAACTCGTGTCTATATAATAATTTTACTTATTTAAGGACCAATAATTCAATTTAGAGTGGAAAAATCAGTAATTACAGTATTCCCAGGTAAAGATACAACATATTGCTGTAGACAATACAGTTTAATACTGTAAAATTATGTAAATATTACAGTGAGATACTGCATTTAGTAATAATGGCATGGTGTAGCACAGGGGTGCATTGATTAGCACTGTCGGCTCACAGCAAGGAGGTTCCGGATTCAAACCTCACAACCAATGGGGGCCTTTCTGTGTGGAGTTTGCATTTTCTCCCCGTGTCTGTGTGGGTTTCCTCCAGGTGCTTCAGTTTCCCCCACAGTTCAAAGACATGCAGATTAGGTACAATAGGGCCACTGTAATTGGCGCAAGCTGTAGTGGTTTCCCAGCCGTAATATATGTACATATATATTTCGCTATGGCAACGTAAAAAAAAAACACAGTACTATACTGTAAATGTTGATTACAGTAGTAGTCCTAAAAATAAAGTGGCTGGCAACTCAGCTACTAGTAGGGGAGAGCGGGGTAAGATGAGCCAGGGGGTAAGATGAGCCACCCCCTGTTTCTAAGAAACAGTAAACAAATGTGACCATGTGACCACATTCAAAGGGGGGCGGGACCATTTACTTACACTTGTGGAGAGGAGCACCACATGTCAAACTAGGTGAGGGAGATATTTATAAAAATGTGTTTTTGTGCTTTCTAAGTCAATTCCATGTTTGTCCACAGTGAAGATGATTTAGAGAAGACAAAAGTAGAATAATATTTAGACACATTAGGGTTAAGTTAGTGGCTTTCTAAGCTATGATATGAATGCTAATAAAAATAATTTTGATTAGCCTAATCCCCTTTATTAGCATTTTTCTACAAAATGGTGGCCACGGGGTAAGATGAGCCATTAGATGTGGGGCAAGTTGAGCCACTGGCTCAACTTACCCCATTGGTGGCTGAGCTTACCCAATATGGATGACACTTAAGTTTTCACATTTACTGGTCATATATGACAACAACAACAACAAATAAATAACATGTTAATATAAATAATATGTTTAAAAGGTTTTTAATAAATAAAATAATGCCCTCTGTTATTACAGGTGTGCATGATGCCACACTCATACAAAAGAAAAACAGACAGGGCCACACAATCCCGTGCAGTTTTGGAGAGAGCCGCAGAGGAAGTCAGGAAAGGCAGGCCTATTCGGGCTGTGGCAAGAGATATGCATTTGGACAGGATGACTCTGACTAGGTTCATTGAAAAGATAAAGAATGGAGAGGTAGAGACAGGTTATACCAAGTTGGTGAAAGTGCATTTCTTCATTGGCCAGATAATCAAATTGGATGTCTTCGAAATAGAGGCAAGATTTCTCAAAAGAAGCCGGTCATACCATGGCTCTGCAAGAAAGCCAACCTTTGTCTTCAAAGAGAAAGATGAGGCTGGCCTGTCAAGACAGGATATTGTGAAAAAATTGCCCCGCCCCTTTACTGTTGGTGGGACAGCACGGAGGGAGAGGCAAATGGTGTTCCCTTGCAATTTGAATGCTTGGAACATTGAATAATGATGAAATGATTGAAGGAATGATTGCTGCATGTTTTAGCAATGTTTTAACCTACTGAAAGAAATAAGATTTTTTGGCACTGCTCTACTGTTTTAGTAATTTCTATAATATAGTATATCTCTCATTCCCTCTCTAACCATCCCTCTTTCTATCTATCTACGCATATCTCTCTCTCTATCCATCTATCTATCCCTCCCTATCCCATCTCGTTCTATCACCTCTCTCTTCATCTCCCCTTCTCTATGCAAAGGCCCTATCCCCCACTTGATTGACTTGACTTGATTCATTGATTGCACTTCTAATAATAAAAGTTGTTTACTTTGTTAACCTAACATGTTTTGTGTTGGCTCAATTTACCCCACACAGTGGCTCATCTTACCCCGTGCATGGGGTAAGTTGAGCCACTTGACATTTTTTTTTCAAGAGGTAATATCACTCTAACCATAAGAGCTTATCAATTATTTTTTGCTCAGATAGTAACAGTACACTTTGAAATTTGGTATGGTGTGTAGACTGGAAGCAAAAATGGCTTTAACATGTAGTTATGATGAAAAATGTAAAAAGTGGCTCATCTTACCCCGCTCTCCCCTACAGTATTTTACTGAAAATGTAGACTACAGCAAAAAGTTTTATAGTATAGAAACCTTCAAATGCAGCATCCCTATCTGGGAAGGAAAACAGTCATATTAAGGCAAGGTACTATATAGTTATGTAGTGCAAAAACATTTAACTAAAAATAATTGCTCATTAATTTTATTTTATGCCTTCAGGTTTCACAAAAGAGCAAAGCCTGATGGACCGTGGTATCACGTTTTCCTTGTACTTGCTGTTGCATAAGCTCCTGACAGTTACATAAGCCCTTGCATTATTTTGAAAGATTCTATAATTGTTCTGAGTGAGATAAATGTGTGGCAGTCTGGGAAAACATGGTTACATTTTTGCATTCTTTACAGCTAATCAGATTGTACAACTCTGCGCTCTAATTCGTATTTTTTATCCATGCATCATCTGCACTGGATACAATATGCCAACTTGAATTATGATATTGGTGGATAATCCTGGATCATTATCTCATCTGTGTATAATACTATATACCTAACCATTACACTGTACAGAACTGCAACACAATATACTGTACTTCTTGCACCTTAGCATAGCTATAAATGTACATGAAACATACCATATAGCTTTACTACAGTATTTATATTATACATCCATTATCCATAACTGCTTATCCTGTGCAGGGTTGCAGGCAAGCTGGAGCCTATCCCAGCTGACTATGGGCAAGAGGCAGGGTACACCCTGGACAAGTCACCAGATCATCACAGGGCTGACACCCTTCCATCCATCCATTATCTGTAGCTGCTTATCCTGTCCTACAGGGTCGCAGGCAAGCTGGAGCCTATCCCAGCTGACTATGGGCGAGAGGCAGGGTACACCCTGGACAAGTCACCAGATCATTACAGGGCTGACACATAGGCCTTGTCCACACGGCAACGGATTCAGGTGAATCTGATAAAATTGTTTATCGTTTCGGCCTGGCGTCCACACGGCACCGGCGTTTTGGGTGCCCCAAAACGAAATCTTTTGAGAACGGGTTCCAGAGTGAAAAAATCTGGCAACGGAGCCGTTGCGAAGTCGTCTGGATGAGTAGAATGGATTTGTTTACAATGACGTCACAACCACATGTGCTTCACACCGGGTAGAAGTGTAACGAACTCGATGCGAGTTGTCAACAAATCCTATAACTTGGTTCATGAAACGCGCTTACAAAATATTTTCACTGTGAATATTTATTGTGTAATGGTGCAAAGTGAGAGAGAGAGAGAGAGAGAGAATAGCCCTTAGGGCAGAGTCAATCCCGCCAGCAAAAATAGGGGAAAAAAAAGGAGCGATCTCACCTCGTCAGATGTTTATTCCGGACCATTAGAGAATTCTGGAGGATATCAGAATGTTGGCGTACCAGCTTCCATCTACCCCCATTCATTCCTCTTTCCACATCTCCATTCAAAAAACGAGCACGTGATTTAAAGGGACTATATGCATAGGATAGGGAGTGAGAAAGTGTGTGCGTGTGACAGTGACAGGGATAGTCACTGTGTGCATGCGCAGTTATGCGCATGCGTCTACTTCTATTGTTCTGGTGTCTCCGATGGGACCGTCTTACAGCGCACGTAGTGGTGTGGCATGTGTATTGCATCGTTTTCAGCAAGCGTTGCGTTGCCATATGAACCTGATATTTTACTGATCCGTTGCCCATGTGGACGCGATATTCATCTCATCTCATTATCTCTAGCCACTTTATCCTTCTACAGGGTCGCAGGCAAGCTGGAGCCCATCCCAGCTGACTACGGGCGAAAGGCGGGGTACACCCTGGACAAGTCGCCAGGTCATCACAGGGCTGACACATAGACACAGACAACCATTCACACTCACATTCACACCTACGGTCAATTTAGAGTCACCAGTTAACCTAACCTGCATGTCTTTGGACTGTGGGGGAAACCGGAGTACCCGGAGGAAACCCACGCGGACACGGGGAGAACATGCAAACTCCGCACAGAAAGGCCCTCGCCGGCCATGGGGCTCGAACCCAGGACCTTCTTGCTGTGAGGCGACAGCGCTAACCACTACACCACCGTGCCGCCGGACGCGATATTTTAAAAAAAAAAAATCTCGTTGCCGTTGTCGTGTGGATGTAGCCATAGAGACAAAAAACAATTCACACTCAATTTAGAGCCACCAATTAGCCTAACCTGCATGCCTTTGGACTGTGGGGGAAACCAGAGCACCCAACGGAAACCCACACAGACAGGCCCCCATTGGCCACTGGGCTCAAACCCAGAACCTTCTTGCTGTGAGGCAACAGTGCTAACCACTACACCACCATGACAACAAAACTTGGCTTGTCATTTTTTTTTATCTATAATTGTGAAAACTACAGTTTTCCCTCTTGTATGTGTCTCATGAATGACCGAAGTAAAGTTATAGCATTGTACTATTAAAGATTTTCCAGTGAAAGATTTTTACATCTACATTTATAGTATAATCTACTTATGGAAAAACAATACTGACAAATTTTTAAAGAATTATAAGTTCTCACTTTGATTACAAGCATCATCGACATCAGTATCTGTCTCCTCACTTGAGGTAAGTCATTCACACAACACAAGCTTCATAGTTATCTCTTCTTGACTGATCTCTGTTTCTGCTAACACTGGTGGGGAAAATCACCAATTAATTCAGTTAGTTCTGTTAGCTAAATTTCTTGTTACTAATGTCTTTTTCTTCCCATAGCCAGCAAGGGCCGTAGGGGCACCACTAATGGTATTTTAACAGTCCATTACTGGTGTGTCTAGGGCATTTAAACTTGGCGGAGCCCATCCGCCGTGATGAAGATGGGCAATTTAGAGTAGCCAGTTAACCTAACTGCATGTCTTTGGACTGTGGGGGAAACCAGAGCATCCAGAGGAAATCTGTGCAGACACAGGGAAAACATGCAAACTCCACCCAGAAAGGCCTCCATCAGCCACTGGGCTCGACCCCAGAACCTTCTTGTTGTGAAGCGACAGTGCTAACCACTACACCACTGTGCTGCCTCTGTCTTTTTCTGAGGTCATTTAAAACTTAAAACTAGCACCTTTGCATAATACTTTTTGTGTTTTGTTAATGATGTGATGGCTCAGGAGCATTAAAAACATTTGAAAGGGTTAGTATCTGATTCCAAACCAGTGTTGTAGTCAAGTCACTAAACCTCGAGTCCAAGTCCAGTCTCGAGTCCCCAGTGTTCAAGTCCAAGTCAAGTCTGAGAACAAGACTCCAATTCCACCATTTGACAGTGGCTGTTGCTGCCTTTATGTGAAACCATCTCTGCTACTGCGTTGGACTAACGTTACTGCTTGACTGCCCTATATTAGTTAATAGGCTACAAATAAAAAGCTTGTTCATCGCTCAGCAAGCCCCACTATCAGCAG
The DNA here is from genome assembly GCF_027579695.1 of Neoarius graeffei. Taxonomy (NCBI): domain Eukaryota; kingdom Metazoa; phylum Chordata; class Actinopteri; order Siluriformes; family Ariidae; genus Neoarius; species Neoarius graeffei. Next base: position 42,327,221 of record NC_083588.1, read on the forward strand.
GGCAAATAACATGAGAGAGGGTTAACACTAGCTAGTTCATCGGTCAGCAAGACCCGCTAACAACAGAGCAATGAACATAGCGGGTCACTTCCTTCTCTGGGTGGAGTCTTGCCAAATGACGATTGAAGTTCGAGGTTGTCCCTGTCGTTTCCTCGATAGTTCTTCTACATATGGAACACATAGCAGTGCATTTTTTTCTCAGTCAGTACGTTTACATGCACATCCAAATCGAGCTGCTGTCGGTAATCGAGCAAAAGGTCCCAGCAGGGGTGCCAGAGAAATCCAATCCTACATGCACACTGTGAAATCGAGCTATTGAGTGAGGTGCATTGTGCACCCGAGCCACAGGTGGCGCTACACGCCCCATCATGTTGGTACACTTCCGGTTGTCGTCATGAAGAAGAGCTATTCAAGAGTATAAACAAAGGGACTACAGGCGGAAATTAGCATGTACTGCTATAAGCTGGTACAGACATCTGTCCTTACCACAAGGATAATGTTTAATTTGTACACTGTCCCTTTTAAAAATAAAATAAACTCTAAGAAGAGTGTTTGTAGTTTGTATGTACGAACAGAAGTGTTCCTAATAAAGTGGGCGGCTAAGGTGAAGTGTCATGCCGACCGAGGCTGTTGTGTTTCGCTTGTGGTCTCGTCACTCGTCACTTCCGGAAGGGGCAGTGTTGAAGTAAGTAGCTCGATAGGGTTTACATGCACTAAGTAGCTCAGCAAAAATCGCATAATCTAGGTCATGTAGCTCGATTCCGAGAAATCAAGTTCGGTTCAATTTCAGCCGAGCTAAGGTGTTTACATGCCATTTAGAACTTCGATTTCAGACGAGCAATGGCAGAAATTCGATTTTCTCTATGTGCATGTAAACGCACTGACTGCATGAGAAGTCTGTATAAGCAAAGTGACCAATCCTAGGGGCTTCTCTCCAGGCATTTTAATGCCATTAACATTAGTTTGTTCTTGAACATGACATCTGAACAGGTCAATGCACATTCTCTTGCATGAAATTTGTATTAAAATTAATGTAGATATAAATATGTTATGCCAAATTATTATGGCATGTTACAAAAAATAAAGAAAAAATCTGAGTCCTCGTCTCCAATTTACGAGTCTGAATGCAGTTAATGCACAAGTTCAAGTCCAAGTCATCAGTGCTCAAGTCCAATTCAAGTCATGAGTCCTTAAAATTAGGGCACGAGTTGAACTCAAGTACTACAAGCCTCTTCCCAACTGAATTGGTTAGGCTTATGTCTGTTTAACTATGACATGTACTGTAACTATCCAAGAACTTCATCAAATCATGAGGAAATCACATTTAGCCATCAAAGCAGTCTTTAGGCAGACTTACTGCAATTACCACTGCATTTGTTAAAGGTCCCCTTGCATCGTTTTTTCATTAATTGTGCGGCGGTCTCTAGTATGAATGAATGCCCTGTGAGCCGGTTTTGGTGAAAAAAAATGCTGTGGTTCTCCTGTTTCAGGCTGTTCTAGTTTGGTGGAGGAGTGGGTGGCGGGAGAATGACAGGATTTCAGCTCTTACTCATTAATATTCATGACATGTAAACATATTACCTCTGATTGGCTAACAGCAATCAGTAAATATGTTACCTCTGATTGGCTAACAGCAATCAGTAAATATGTTACCTCTGATTGGCTAACAGCACTGTGACACACTACCTCCAGTGGGTCAGAACAAGCGGATGTGGGTGTCTTTGTAAAAACTGTTTCGATTGGCTATTATGGTCTCGACATCGATGTTTTGACCAATAACAATGTAGATGTGGCAGCGGGGGTGTGGCCAAGCGTCGGTCTGTGAATGGAGGGCGGAGTCAGGGAAGGTAAGTAGCAGAGTCACTGCACCTGATGGGAATTAACGTGTGTTTGTGTGTCTTCCCCAGTGACTGCACCCTATAAGAGGAGAGGGAGACCAGAGGAAGGGAGCTCTCTCCCCAACCAGAACGCGTGCGCGCGCGCACGACTGGGAGGGAGTTATTTATTTATTTATTTAATTGAATACTCCCTGCGGCAGCGGCTCTCATCAAGGCACGAGGCACAGAGCGGAACTTGCCTCAGGGGGTGTGGGGGGAATAATGTCCCCTGGCTGGGAGCTGACGGGCCCTGGAAGCACTGGTTTGTTCGGGAGAGGGCAGGGGTCGCTGACTGCCAAGTCTGGGGAGGCTGGGACCTAGGGTTAGGGTTAGGTGAATTACGTCCCGAGGCACGGAGCTAGCCCGCCCAGGGAGCACTCTTTCGTTCAGGAGAGGGCAGAGGCCGCTGGCTGCCAAGTCTGGGGAGGCTGGGACCTCCCCTGCCTGAGTTACGAGTGTGCAAAGTCGGGCTGGAGCTGCCGTTAGAAACGAAACTGATGCGGAGCACCGCGCCGCGCCTCGGGGCGAATTACGTCTCTCTCCTCGCGCTTTCTTCCCATGGGCGGTCGCAAGCCGAGGTGGGCGAGGCCATGAATACTAATTTTCGAAGTGACGTAACTTCATATGGCTTTTTCTGATCTGCTCGTTTTTCTGACTATTTTCTTTCATAAGCTAATGCAGGGAATGGGAGTAGAATTACATTTTCACATGCAGCATGCATATGCAACTGGGAGTGAACTATGGTATTTCAAAAAGAGCCAGTATTAAACGTTTTTTGGTGGAAGGGCACCTTTAACCTGCATCTTTACCCCAACGTGATCTTTGCAGGCATACAATCAAGGAAATGTTAGAAAGTGTCGCTAAATTAAAATAATAATAATAATAAAATCTGTTTTCTTGAAGTAGAGATATCAAAGTATATTATTAGCAGAAAATCTTTGGGGTTTTTGGTCAAACCCAACAGGGTTGTGCAGTCTGGCACACAAACAGGAAAATAAAGCATGGTAAATAAAACATGATCTGAATAACTGGACAGACTTTTATCATTCACCTCCTTTGTATACCAAATTTGACAGGCGAGAGCTCAGACAAATGCTCCACAACTCTAATTTAACACTCCAAGCTGCACAATTTGTCCTTCTCCTTCTCAGTCTTGTTCGTGATTTGAAAGAAAAGCATTTTCATTAGTTGCATTACTGTCACTGTGTTTTCAACATGCAACATACACTGGTTAATTTCAGAACAGTGGCAGATATTGAATTCCACTGCAGTGCTTTGTGTTTCAGACAAGGAGAAAATCATTTCTCTTTTCCATGGCCAAGGATCCATTTTGAGGAAGCAAAATTGGCCCCAGGTCAGCAGAGAAAGGGGTAGCCCAAAGCAAGCCAAGTTACCTGCTGAAGGTCAGTCGACTGGGCCATGTGTTTCACATCTGGAGGAGACAGGGGAGACTGCAAGTTGGCAGTGACTTCCGTGCTACTCATCGATCATTTATTCTCAGGCTCGTTTGACTGATTTGTGAGTGAGACACTTAAAACCTTCCCTAGGGTTTCAAGGTCAAACCAGAGAAAGTTGTGGGGTCCAAAACAAACTTTCAGTACTGTTGAATGCACTCACCGGCCACTTTATTATGAATAGTTGAGAGTGGTCTATAACCTGCAATAGTAACTCTGTGCCCACTGTAGTTTCAGATTCCTGTTCTTGGCTGACAGGAGTAGAACCCAATATTGTCTTCTGCTTTAGCCCATCTGCCACAAGGTTCAGCTTGTAAGATGCTTTTCTGCTCACCATAGTTGTAAAGACTGGTTATTATTAGCTCATCTGGCTCACAGGCGATGAGCTTATGCCATCATGTGTTGTCTGTTTGGCATCGTCCACATTTCATGAAAATCACTTCTTCTCTCTGAATTCTTCACAGATTTTTATTCTTTTTGGCAGGAAGGTAGGTCTGGCTGGGGTGCATATAGCTTCTACTCAAATTTGTATAATTGCAATTAATAATGAAGATATGGAGTAGTTAAGTCCTAATGAGCAGTTTCCACACAAATCGCTTCTTCTCCCTCAATTCTTCACCAATTTTGATTCTTTCTGGCATGAAGGTAGGGGTACCTAGGGTGCATATAATTTCTACCCAGATTTGCTTAATTACAATTATTAATTAAGTTATGGACTAATTAAACCTTAATGAGCAGTACAACAAAAATCACTTCTTCTCGGTCAATTCCTCGCCGTTTTGGATTCTTTCTGGCAAATAGGTCGGTATTCCTAGGGTGCATATAGCTTGTATATAGCTTGCAACATTTATTGTGCAAGGTGACCCACTTTAGATCGTTATTTCTGGACCAGACGGGGCCAGAGTGAGCTATACCATCATTGACGGTCTCGTTTGAGTTACCATAGACTTCCTGTTAACTCAAACCAGTCTCCCTTTACCTCTTTCATTAATAATGAGGCAGAACTGCTACTCAGTGGGTGTTTTTTGTTTGTTTGTTTGCTTGCTTGCTTGTTTGCTTGTCTGTTTGTTTTTACACCATTCTAAACTGTACAGCCCAATATGTGTGAAAATCCCAGGGGAGCAACAGTTTCATAAAAACAAAGATCAACAGTTTCCTGCCTGGCACCAACATCCATGCTACAGCCTCTGAGATCCCCCCGACACACACTTTGTTTTATTTTATTTTACCCCATTCAGGTGTTTGCTGTGAATATTGACCTGTATCTGCATGGTTGCGTAAATTGCATACCTGCCACATGAATGGTTCATTACATAATTGAATGAAAGTCCAGGTTTACAGGTGTTCCTAAAACAGTGGGTGGTTAGTATATATTCCCCTTTTAATAATAATCCAATTATGCAGGAATTTGAAACGTAGCTCAAAAAATTACTTCATAGTTTTCATTTTTGCCTGAGCCATTTCTTTCTTACACTCACACAGTCCTCAGTTCCTTGCCTGTAGCCCTGTATTTGTTAATGCACAGTCTCAGGAACAGGAACAGAATCAAATAAGTAAGGGCTTTGGGTGCAGAAATCACTTTCCTTCCGGCAGCCAATGAGAGTGCAGTCCAGTGATCTCATTTCTGCTCCGATTGCAGCATGCTCTCCAAAGACTGTGTCTCTGTAAACATGCTTTCATAGACATTTATTTCCTGAGAGAAAGCTAGAGAGACAGAAAGTGATAATAAAAAGACATAGAAGAGACATATACATTCAGTTTAATGGTTTATGAGGTGTAAGGACAATTTTGGTTTGTGGAGTTTGTCTACTCCATCTGTTCAACTCCGCTGTAACACACTGTCTTTAACACAGCCTGAATGATATCTTCACTACTGCAAAGGGGATATTTCAAAGCATATCAACAGGAGAGGTCTGTTGAAATTTTGACATCTCCACATCATCATCATGACATAAGCAGTGTCTTTTCCCTATCCTCCTCTCCTTCTTTCTCTCAATCAAAGGATGAAAATATGGCAGTGGAACAAAGCTGCACTGGAAAAGCAGCACACAAACCGGTCTTTCAACACCTTGTCATTAGCGAAGAAGATTAAAGAGGGCCAGGGTGTGCACACACATACCACTGTTCCTATAGGTGTGTTATAGAGAGTATACTGACCTGTAGCTGTGAAAGGGTTTTCAGTCCATATTTTGGGTAAGTTCTGGAGTGAGCGCAAGGCACTCTTTATGATTACAGCAACAAATAGGAAGTATTCATTACATTAATGGCATTTAGTACATGCTCTTATCCAGACCGACATACAACATACCCAGAGCAGCCTGGAGAGCAGTTAGGGGTTAGGTGCCTTGCTCAAGGGCACTTAAACCATTCCTGCTGTGCCAGAAAATAAAACCAGTGATCTTCTGGTCACAAAGTTGCTTCTCTAACCATTAGGCCATGGCTTCCCCATTCAGGTAAATGTACAGTGTCTTGCAAAAGTATTCATCCTCCTTGGTGTTTGTCCTGTTTTGTTGCATTACAAGCTGGAATTAAAATGGATTTTTGGGGGGTTAGCACCATTTGATTTACACAACATGCCTACCACTTTAAAGGTCTCATCTCATCTCATTATCTCTAGCCGCTTTATCCTTCTACAGGGTCGCAGGCAAGCTGGAGCCTATCCCAGCTGACTACAGGCGAAAGGCGGGGTACATCCTGGACAAGTCGCGAGGTCATCACAGGGCTGACACACAGACACAGACAACCATTCACACTCACACCTATGGTCAATTTAGAGTCACCAGTTAACCTAACCTGCATGTCTTTGGACTGTGGGGGAAACCGGAGCACCCAGAGGAAACCCATGCGGACACGGGGAGAACATGCAAACTCCACACAGAAAGGCCCTCGCCGGCCCCGGGACTCGAACCCAGGACCTTCTTGCTGTGAGGCGACAGCGCTAACCACTACACCACCGTGCTGCCCACTTTAAAGGTGATTTATTATTATTATTATTATTATTATTGTGATACAAACAATAATTAAGATAAAAAAAAGAAATCTGGAGTCTGCATAGGTATTCATACACACACACCCAAAGTCAATACTTTGTAGAGCCACCTTTTGCTATAGCTGCAAGTCTCTTGGGGTATGTCTCTATTAGCTTAGCACATCTAGCCCCTGGGATTTTTGCTCATTCCTCAAGGTAAAACTACTCCAACTCCTTCAAGTTAGATGGGTTGTGTTGGTGGACAACAATCTTCAAGTTATGCCACAGATTCTCAATTGGATTGAGGTCTGGGCTTTGACGAGGCCATTCTAAGACAATTAAATGTTTCCCTTTAAACCACTCCAGTGTAGATTTAGGTGGGGTTTACATTAGACCGTATCAGCGGATCATCAGATTAATGTTTTTAAAATGATTAGCGTGCACACAGCAACACCAATACACGGATACGCTCGGCTCCGCAGGCATCCTGCGCTCCAAATCACTCCACCCTGAACAGTGAGTGCCCTCTGGAGGGTGCGCACTCTGGCCCTGCGCAGCTCACAGAGCGCGCGAGTGAAGTGCACGAGCAGTGATTCGGGACTTAGCCACTGTGTGTGTGATCTCAGTGCATATCGGGCATGCGCATCACTTACCACTTGCAAGTGGAAGGATGGCAAGCCTAAAGACAATCATAACTACACAATGGGCAGTATTTGCATCAGTATTTGCAGTATTTTCATACTTTTATACTCTTTAATGAAAGGTGATTCAAGGCGGAAGTCCGCGCCGTTTTTCAGCAGTCGCGTCAAATGACCAACGCCAGCGAATCAGGAAGGTGGATGTCACAGTGACGTTGTCCAATGACGACGCCAGCTAGAGCTCAGCACAGCATATCCGCGTATTCTCAATGTTTACACAGCACCGGACCAGACACGATCTGGATTGAATACGTGGACCCTGGCGGATTCCCGTTTCCCGGCGTTTCCAGGCGTTTTAATGTAAACGGACAGTGCATCCGCGAAGAAAATGAGACAGATACGGTCTAATGTAAACTTGGCCTGAGCAGCATGTTTAGGGTCACTGTCCTGCTGGAATGTGAACCTTCATCCCAGTCTCAAACCTCTGGCCAACTTAAACAGGTTTTCCTCCAGAATTGCCCTGTATTTAGTGCCATCCATCTTTCCTTCAATCCTGACCAGCTTTCTTGTCCCTGCAGATGAAAAACATCCCCACAGCATGATGCTGCCACCACCATGCTTCACTGTAGGAATGGTGTTCTCAGGGTGATGGGAAGTGTTGGGTTTGCACCACACATGGCATTTCCCATGATGGCCAAAAAGTTCAATTTTAGTCTCATCTGACCAAAGAATCTTCTTCCATGTGTTTGGGGAGTCTGCCACACACTTTTGGGCAAACTCCAAACGTGTTTTCTTATTTTTATCTTTAAGCAATGGCTTTTTTCTGGCCACTCTTCCATAAAACCCCACTCTGTGGAGTGGATGGCTTAAAGTGATCCGATGGACAGATACTCCCATCTCCACTGTGGATCTTTGCAACTCCTTCAGTGTTATCTTTGTCTTTTTTGCATATCTGATTAATGCCCTCCTTGCCCAGTCTGTGAGTTTTGGTGTGTGGCCTTCTCGTCAGGTTTGTAGTGGTATATCCATTTTGCTATAATGGATTTAATGGTGCTCCGTGGGATATTCAAAGTTTGGGATATTTCTTTATAACCTAACCCTGATCTATACTCCACAACTTTGTCTCTGACCTGTTTAGAGGCTCCTTGGTTCTCATGTTGCTTGCTTAGTAGTGTTGCAAAGTTAGGGTCCTTCCAGAGCAGGTTGATTTATATAGACATCATATGACACATCATATGACACTTTGATTGCACACAAGTGGATCTTAATCAACTAATTATGTGACTTATGAAGTGAATTGGTTGGACCAGCTCTAATTTAAGGGTTTCATACAAAAGGATAGGAATACCTATGCACACTCCAGCTTTCTGGTTTTTTTTTAATCTTAATTATTGTTTGTGTCACAATAAAACAACAATTTACACCTTTAAAGTGGTATGCATGTTGTGTAAATCAAATGGTGCTAACCCCCCAAAAATCCATTTTATTTCCAGCTGGTAATGCAAACAGGACTGTGGCAGCGGGGGCGTGGTCAAGCGCCGGTCTGTGACAGGAGGGCGGAGTTGGGGAAGGTAAGTGGCAGAATCGCTACACCTGAGTGTAATGAACCTGTGTTTTGTGTGTGTTCTCCCCAGTAAACCGTGCCCTATTTAAGGAGGGAGAGTGAGAGCGGAGGGGGGTTGTTGCCGAGAGGAGACTACAGTGTGTGTGTGCGCGAGTCAGTCTCTGAGTGTTGGTTTGAGTGTTAGACTGAAAAGTTTGGCAATAAAAGCCTGTATTGCATCCTGATCTCTGTCCTGCCGTCTTCTGTGCTCCACCCACACGTTGTTCCCGCTACAGTGGTGCCAAAACCCGGGAAGGTGGAGCACCTGTCCTGCAGCCCCATGGAATCCTCCCCATTCACGGACTTGGTCCACGCCCTCGCCACGGCTCAGCAGAGCCAGCACCAGGCACTCGTCATGCTCCGGAAGGAGCAGGAGTGCCGCTTCGAAGCCCTGGTGCTGGCTCAGCAGGAAGACCGAGAGGCGTTCCGGCGCCTCCTCGCGTCGGCAGGGTCCACCAGCGCCCCGGCCGCGGGCCCATCTCCCATCACCTTGACTAAGATGGGCCCGCAGGACGACCCCGAGGCTTTCATCGCTTTGTTCGAGCAGGTCGCCGAAGCCTCGGGGTGGCCGATGGAGCAGCGCGCGGCGCGCCTCCTCCCCCTCCTGACGGGAGAGGCGCAGTTAGCCGCACTACAGCTCCCCACCGACCACCGGCTGGCCTACGCCGACCTTCGCCGGGCTGTCCTCCAGCGCGTGGGGCGCACGCCGGAGCAGCAGCGCCAGCACTTCCGCGCGCCGCGAATGGAGGAAGTCAGCAGCCCGTTCGCGTTCGGCCAGCAGCTCCGGGACGCCTGCTGGCGGTGGCTGAGGGCCGAAGATCGCGACGCCAAGGGAATCATCGACCAGGTGGCGCTGGAACAGTTCATCGCCCGCCTACCCGCCGGAACCGCGGAGTGGGTCCAGTGCCACCGCCCGGCGTCGCTGGATCAGGCCGTAGGACTGGCGGAGGATCATCTGGCGGCTGTCCTGGCGGCAGGACAATGGATGACATCATCTTCTCTCTCCTCTTCTCTCTCTCTCTCTTCCCCCTCCTCCCGTGTCCCGTCCTCGCCCCATTCCCCCCACCACGGAGGCGGGGGCCGGCTCCACCCCAGCCGGCCCGCCGCACCCGTGGTGCCCTCCCGTTTCTCCCTTCTGTGTCTGTCTCTCCCCCCCCTCAGGTGAGTGACCCTCAAACCACAGCTGCAGAGGGGAGGCCTGGGCCGGTTTGCTGGCGCTGCGGGGAACTGGGCCACCTGCAGCAACAGTGTGCCGCGATGGAGGTGGGGGCGGTGGTGCGGATCCCCGACGTGCCAGAGGCTGCCCTCGATCAGGCCGGAGCGTATCGCATACCGGTAAGTGTACAAGGGGCGACATATCAGGCGTTGGTGGATTTGGGTTGCAATCAGACCTCGATCCGCCAAAGCCTGGTGCAAGACGAGGCATTGGGGGGAGCACAAGGGGTGAAGGTGTTGTGTGTGCACGGGGATATTCACTGCTACCCGTTGGTGTCGGTCCACATACATTTCAGAGGGGAAAAATCAATAGTGAAGGCGGCGGTTAATCCTCGCCTTACCCACTCTTTGATCTTGGGGACTGATTGGCCGGGATTTCGGGGGTTGATGGCACGCCTAGTAAAGAGTGGGTCCTGCCGGTTATCAGGGGAGGGTCCCGGTGTCGCTTTAGCTGGAGCTGCGGTCGCAGAGCCGTCTACGTCATCCCCGCGACAGAGTGAGGAGCCCCCGGCCCCTCCTCTTTCTATTGGGGAATCCCTCAAGGATTTCCCACTGGAACAATCGCGAGACGAGACTCTGCGACATGCGTTTGACCAAGTGAGAGTAATCGATGGTCAAACGCTCCAGCCGAACGCCACCCCGTCCTTCCCCTATTTTTCCATTTTAAAGGATAGGTTATACCGAGTGATGCAGGACACTCAGACGAAGGAGCGAGTCACCCAGTTGTTAATTCCAAAGAGCCGCCGGGAATTGGTATTCCAGGCGGCTCACTTTAATCCCATGGCGGGACACCTCAGGCAGGATAAAACACTCGCCTGGATAATGGCCCGATTCTATTGGCCGGGGATTCGCGGCGACGTCCGTAAGTGGTGTACGGCGTGCCGCGAATGCCAGTTAGTAAATCCAGTGGCCATTCCAAAAGCGCCCTTGCGCCCCCTACCATTAATCGAGACCCCGTTTGAAAGAATTGGGATGGATCTCGTTGGGCCATTAGATCGGTCAACACGAGGGTACCGCTTTATATTGGTTCTGGTGGACTATGCAACGCGATACCCGGAAGCGGTGCCTCTTCGCAATATCTCCGCACATAGTATTGCAGAGGCCCTCTTCCACATCATCTCCCGGGTTTCGGCACCACTGTAGCGGGAACAACGTGTGGGTGGAGCACAGAAGACGGCAGGACAGAGATCAGGATGCAATACAGGCTTTTATTGCCAAACTTTTCAGTCTAACACTCAAACCAACACTCAGAGACTGACTCGCGCACACACACACACTGTAGTCTCCTCTCGGCAACAACCCCCCTCCGCTCTCACTCTCCCTCCTTAAATAGGGCGCGGTTTACTGGGGAGAACACACACAAAACACAGGTTCATTACACTCAGGTGTAGTGATTCTGCCACTTACCTTCCCCAACTCCGCCCTCCTGTCACAGACCGGTGCTTGACCACGCCCCCGCTGCCACAAGGACAAACACCAAGGGGGATGAATACTTTTGCAAGACACTGTATCCATTAGAAAAAAGGTGAGAGTTGTGCAGAAATGTAAATATTTAGGGTATGCATGTGGAAGCATCCACATCAGCAGAAGGTGATACACAGATGCAGAAAGCACCAAGCAGAAACATAAGGGTCTGATATAGAAATTACTTCATTTCAAACAGGAAAGCGTAGCAGCAGGTGGTGAAGCTTCCCCAGTCCATCTCTGGGATACGTTTTCCTGGCACTCAGGACATCTCCACCAAGCAATCTATAAAGGAGGCTGGCAGCATCACAAAGGATCCCTCTCACCCTTCACATGGACAATCTTCCGTCTGAAAGGCTATGGAGCTTCCAGGCAAATTTATGAAAACAGAAAATACTTCTATTTTTCAAGTCCAGAAATGGCCTTATATCTACTGATATTAGAAACCACCTGCGTACTTTTGAACCATATTATCGTACACATAATTATGAACTCAATAATTATAATTTTATTTGCAAACATAATCAGGATTACTATAGGAAATCATACTTTGTCAAGACTGCTGAATTGTGGAACTTGTTGCCATCTAGTACTAAGGAAATTAACCTATTTACTACTTTTAAGACCAATCTAATTAATGTTTATTTGTCTAAGCAAGGAACTTAGTTCTCCAGGTTAGATATTAATTTAGCTTGATATACATTTTACTCCTTTGCCATATTCTTATTTAATTGTATGAAGTTTTAGAGTATATTCTTAATGTATGTACTATCGTAGGGGGTTAGATTGCAATTGGGACACAAGCTCTATTTCTTTCCCCCGTCACACCACTTTTTAGTTTGAATTATTTGTTTGAGTCAATAATTGTCCTCTCTCTTTTATTTGTATTGTATTGTATTTTTGGTGATGAATTCATTAAATTTTTGTCGTATCTTCCGTTTTATGATGCGCCAAATGTTTTCTATGGGTGAAAGATCTGGACTGCAGGCTGGCCACTTCAGTACCCGGACCCTTCTTCTACGCAGCCATGATGCTGTAATTGATGCAGTATGTGGTTTGGCATTGTCATGTTAGAAAATGCAAGGTCTTCCCTGAAAGAGATGTCGTCTGGATGGGAGCATATGTTGCTCTAGAACCTGGATATACCTTTCAGCATTGATGATGTCTTTCCAGATGTGTAAGCTGCCCATGCCACACGCACTAATGCAACCCCATACCATCAGAGATGCAGGCTTCTGAACTGAGCGCTGATAACAACTTGGGTCGTCCTTCTCCTCTTTAGTCCGAATGACACGGCGTCCCTGATTTCCATAAAGAACTTCAAATTTTGATTCGTCTGACCACAGAACAGTTTTCCACTTTGCCACAGTCCATTTTAAATGAGCCTTGGCCCAGAGAAGACGTCTGCGCTTCTGGATCATGTTTAGATACGGCTTCTTCTTTGAACTATAGAGTTTTAGCTGCCAACGGCGGATGGCACGGTGAATTGTGTTCACAGATAATGTTCTCTAGAAATACTCCTGAGACCATTTTGTGATTTCCAATACAGAAGCATGCCTGTATGTGATGCAGTGCCCTCTAAGGGCCCGAAGATCACGGGCACCCAGTATGGTTTTCCGGCCTTGATCCTTACGCACAGAGATTCTTCCAGATTCTCTGAATCTTTTGATGATATTATGCACTGTAGATGATATGTTCAAACTCTTTGCAATTTTACACTGTTGAACTCCTTTCTGATATTGCTCCACTATTTGTCGGCACAGAATTAGGGGGATTGGTGATCCTCTTCCCATCTTTACTTCTGAGAGCCGTTGCCACTCCAAGATGCTCTTTTTATACCCAGTCATGTTAATGACCTATTGCCAATTGACCTAATGAGTTGCAATTTGGTCCTCCAGCTGTTCCTTTTTTGTACCTTTAACTTTTCCAGCCCCTGTCCCAACTTTTTTGAGATGTGTTGCTGTCATGAAATTTCAAATGAGCCAATATTTGGCATGAAATTTCAAAATGTCTCACTTTCAACATTTGATATGTTGTCTATGTTCTATTATGAATACAATATCAGTTTTTGAGATTTGTAAATTATTGCATTCCATTTTTAAGTACAATTTGTACTTTGTCCCAACTTTTTTGGAATCGGGGTTGTGTGTGTGTGTGTGTGTGTGTATATATATATATATATATACACACACACACAGTGGTGCTTGAAAGTTTGTGAACCCTTTAGAATTTTCTAGATTTCTGCATAAATATGACTGAAAACATCATCAGATTTTCACACAAGTCCTAAAAGTAGATAAAGAGAACCCAGTTAAACAAATGAGACAAAAATATTATACTTGGTCATTTATTTATTGAGGAAAATGATCTGATATTACATATCTGTGAGTGGCAAAAGTATGTGAACCTTTGCTTTCAGTGTCTGGTGTGACCCCCTTGTGCAGCAATAACTGCAACTAAACGTTTCCGGTAACTGTTGATCAGTCCTGCACACCGGCTTGGAGGAATTTTAGCCCATTCCTCCATACAGAACAACTTCAACTCTGGAATGTTGGTGGGTTTCCTCACATGAACTGCTTCCTTCAGATCCTTCCACAACATTTTGATTGGATTAAGGTCAGGACTTTGACTTGGCCATTCCAAAACATTAACTTTATTCTTCTTTAACCATTCTTTGGTAGAATGACTTGAGTGCTTAGGGTTGTTTTCTTGCTGCATGACCCACCTTCTCTTGAGATTGAGTCCATGAACAGATGTCCTGACATTTTCCTTTAGAATTCGCTGCTATAATTCAGAATTCATTGTTCCATCAATGATGGCAAGCCGTCCTGGCCCAGATGCAGCAAAACAGGCCCAAACCATGATACTACCACCACCATGTTTCACAAATGGGATGAGGTTCTTATGCTGGAATGCAGTGTTTTCCTTTCTCCAAACATAATGTTTCTCATTTAAACCAAAAAGTTCTATTTTGGTCTCATCCGTCCACAAAACATTTTTCCAATAGCCTTCTGGCTTGTCCACATGATCTTTAGCAAACTGCAGACGAGCAGCAATGTTCTCTTTGGAGAGCAGTGGCTTTCTCCTTGCAACCCTGCCATGCACACCATTGTTGTTCAGTGTTCTCCTGATGGTGGACTCATGAACATTAACATTAGCCAATGTGAGAGAGGCCTTCAGTTGCTTAGAAGTTACCCTGGGGTCCTTTGTGACCTCACCGACTATTACACGCCCTGCTCTTGGAGTGATCTTTGTTGGTTGACCACTCCTGGGGAGGGTAACAATGGTCTTGAATTTCCTTCATTTGTATACAATCTGTCTGACTGTGGATTGGTGGAGTCCAAACTCTTTAGAGATGGTTTTGTAACCTTTTCCAGCCTGATGAGCATCAACAACGCTTTTTCTGAGCTCCTCAGAAATCTCCTTTGTTTGTGCCATGATACACTTCCACAAACACGTGTTGTGAAGCTCAGACTTTGATAGATCCCTGTTCTTTAAATAAAACAGGGTGCCCACTCACACTTGATTGTCATCCCATTGATTGAAAACACCTGACTCTAATTTCACCTTCAAACTAACTGCTAATCCTAGAGGTTCACATACTTTTGCCACTCACAGATATGTAATATTGGATCATTTTCCTCAATAAATAAATTACCAAGTATAATATTTTTTGTCTCATTTGTTTAACTGGGTTCTCTTTATCTACTTTTAGGACTTGTGTGAAAATCTGATGATGTTTTAGGTCATATTTATGCAGAAATATAGAAAATTCAAAAGGGTTCACAAACTTTCAAGCACCACTGTGTATATATATATATACCGTATATGAAGTTACTCCACATGTTCTATCCATTGGACTCAAGGATTTCTGTGATTTCAACAATAGAATACTGTGTTTAGTAAGTTGCAATGTAGGAGCCTGGGGAAATGTGTACAATAAATATAGTATGCTACACAGACAGTTGTATGGGAGCTGTGCATGCAGAATGGAATTTGTCCAATGCAGATGCATGTCCCAGTGACGCATAATAATAACCTAAAAATCACATTCTTTTGCTCAATATGATCACACACAAGGAGTGGTAATAAGTCCAGTAGCACCTTCTGACAGTTTCAACTTTAGAGTAACCACTGTACTGAATGTTGTGCTGAAGTACATTTTGGACAATTTGAAATACTTGAGGGTAGTAGTAAATATATACTGTACATATGACAGAAATTAAAAGGACCACTTTTTTATTGCATATTATTTATTGTACTGTATAGCTTACTGCAGGTGGCACAGTGGTGTAGTGGTTATCACTGTCGCCTCACAGCAAGAAAGTTCTGGGTTCGAGCCCAGCAGCCAGCGAGGGCCTTTCTGTGTGGAGTTTGCATGTTCTCCCCATGTCTGTGTGGGTTTCCTCTGGGTGCGCCGGTTTCCCCCACAGTCCAAAGACATCCAAGTTAGGTTAATTGGTGACTCTAAATTGACCATAGGTGTGAATGTGAGTGGGAATGGTTGTTTGTCTCTGTGTCAGCCCTGCGATAACATGGCGGCTTGTCCAGGGTGTACCCCGCCTCTCGCCCATAGTCAGCTGGGATAGGCCCCAGCTTGCCTGCGACCCTGTAGAACAGGATAAGCGGCTACAGATAATGGATGGATGGATGGATGGATAAATGGATGGATGGATAGCTTACTGTCTTTATATATTTATGGACTTTGCACTATTGGTCACTGTTTTAATGATATTGTTTTGCTGTTATCTTGGTAAATGTGGCACTGTGATTCTATTTCATTCCTAATATTGCATCTGTCTGTGATGAGGAATGATATTAAACCCTTTTGTGGGCACTGAAACAATATGAGATCTTGATCTGATCAATTTGGCCCTGCCCATGTCTAAAAGCTTAACATGGAAGTCTGACAATTGTTACAAATTACATACATTTCATGTCAACTTACTTTCACTGTTAATGAAAGTAGCGTCTGCACTTTTTTACTAACTGAGAAAGAAAGAATGTTTTTTTCCGATGTGATGTCACTTAAAATAACATGTAGCTCCTTCAGCTACCATCTTTACCCCAACCACAGACACTGAAGTGACTTCTTTCTCATTCAGTCCACTCAGACTGCATCATGCTGGCATAAAGTAGACGTGCTCATTGCCTTCTCTGTAACACCACCCTATGGTTACCATTCCTAGCTAACAAAGTGATTTTAACAAGAGTTTTTCAACATATCCTCAAATGTTATTGGGTGATATTAAAGGTAGACTGCCTTTCAGATTTTTCAAGTGTAGGTCATAAAAAGAATTTTCCCCAACACCCAATTATTTTTGTTTAGTGGACTGAAAGGTACTGAATTTAAATTGCAGACTTCCAATTTTATGAGTTTTTTTTTTTTAATAGAACAAGTAATGAATTTAGGGCCACATGGCCCAGGGGCGCAGATAGGATTTTTGAACTGCGGGGGACTGAGCTGTCAGCAAATTATTCCATTTTATGTATATATATATATATATATATATACACTACCGTTCAAAAGTTTGGGGTCACTTTGAAATGTCCTTATTTTTGAAAGAAAAGCACTGTTCTTTTCAATGAAGATCACTTTAAACTAATCAGAAATACACTCTATACATTGCTAATGTGGTAAATGACTATTCTAGCTGCAAATGTCTGGTTTTTGGTGCAATATCTACATAAGTGTATAGAGGCCCATTTCCAGCAACTCTCACTCCAGTGTTCTAATGGTACAATGTGTTTGCTCATTGCCTCAGAAGGCTAATGGATGATTAGAAAACCCTTGTACAATCATGTTAGCACAGCTGAAAACAGTTTAGCTCTTTAGAGAAGCTATAAAACTGACCTTCCTTTGAGCAGATTGAGTTTCTGGAGCATCACATTTGTGGGGTCGATTAAATGCTTAAAATGGCCAGAAAAATGTCCTGACTATATTTTCTATTCATTTTACAACTTATGGTGGTAAATAAAAGTGTGACTTTTCATGGAAAACACAAAATTGTCTGGGTGACCCCAAACTTTTGAACGGTAGTGTGTATACATGTAATTTCACCTCCCTCACTGCCATCACCAGGAACTACCTGCAGGCCAGGACAATGATAACATTTTAAAATAGCCTATGGAAATCCAAAGTTTACACATTATCATCACACACAGAAATTGCAAAACTGCAAAACTAGTTTTAAAACCGCTAAGTTCCAACTGTTAAACATAGCGA
The DNA here is from genome assembly GCF_027579695.1 of Neoarius graeffei. Lineage (NCBI taxonomy): Eukaryota > Metazoa > Chordata > Actinopteri > Siluriformes > Ariidae > Neoarius > Neoarius graeffei. The sequence continues at coordinate 42,344,666 of NC_083588.1, forward strand.
GAGGCTGGGCTACGTGTGTGTGTGTAAAGTGTAAACCAGTGCATCCTGACTTTCTAACTATGCCTGTGTGTTGCGTGAGCGGCAGTCAGTCAACAACTCTTTGCAAAGTTTCCTTATGAAACAATATGCTCGCTGAAATTATGGCAGGGAACGCCAGATTAAACATTAAAACTGCCTTCTGAGCACTGTATCTACAGGCTACCACCGAAAGAAGGAGGCTACCAGAAAGGCATCTCTACTCTGTACAATTTTACTTTCACTACAACATTACTTTGAACAGACTATCAAAAAATTGCAAGGTGATATGATAAAGTAAGGCACAGTTTACTTACAGTCATTTTTTTTTTTTTGAAAAAACGATGCAATCATTTTCTGCCTTTTCGGTTTGGCACCCTTCATCATGCCATGTTGGGGTCCTGAACTAGGAGGAGCTGTCCCTGATATGCCTGTCAAACTTGTTGTAGGTAACCATAGCAACCAAGCTCGAGCTCGCAACCTGTGCAGTCTGCACAGTTGCAACTATGTATGTACTGCTGTGCATCTCAATAAACCGAATGGTAATTAGTCTTTTGATTTTTCCATGAGGTTTGCCTTATGCAAAGAAAGACAGCATAGGCGTTTTTTCCTCCCTATAAGTGGGGGGGACCGAACGAGGTGAATTTAAATCTGGGTGGGACGAATCCCCCCGTCCCCCCCTCTATCTGCACCCGTGACATGGCCCTAACTTCTCTGCTATTTTTTCTTGCTTCACCATGACGCAATTCAAGATACTACATTGTGCATCACGTGGTGGGCTTTCCCTATTCGAGCAAGGCATTGTGGGATACAAATTTGAAACAGGAGTGAAAAATGGAGAACAAGAGTGTGTGAATGAAACATTCACAAACATTCACAGTAACAGAAAGCAAGAAGAAAAGATATTATGTTGCAAAGGAAAGGAAACACATGACCAAATTAATAAATGTCAGCGAGCACCTCGGTGTGATCAACGGTTCGTTTAGCGACAGAATGATGTAACTGTCAGTGCATGGTCAAGGTAAACCTGTAGATGGCAGTAATGCAACACTGTGGATGCCAGCTGCTGTAAAACCCAAAAGAAGAAGGTAAACCTATGCATGTGCACACAAACTTTCTCTCTCTGCTTGACTGTGCAAAGTGAGCAATTTTATGCACATTATTTGCTCGGGAATCCCCTCAAATTAAATAACTTCCCAGCCACAGAATGGCCTGATATTTTGTGAGATATTACAGAAATAAACATATATCATAATGAGCGAATTTCAGAGGGAACTAAATTTCACAGATTTTATGAAATCAAAAGGCCATCTAGATTTAAGATCCAGTATTTTTCCCAGTGTCCTCAGAAAGTTCCAGGAATGTTTTCTTGCTATTATACAGAAGACAATATGTAATACCAGCACAGGCAAAGATAAACTATATGGCCTGACGTTCACAATCGTATGTGGTTCCTCCCAAAACTGCTGCCACAAATTTGAAAGCCTAAAAATGAATTATTATTATTATTAGTAGTAGTAGTAGTAGTATTATTCTTATTAATAATAATCATCATCATCATCAGTGTCTCCACTTTGTAGATTGTGTGGTGCAAAAGGAGAGAGCGTAAGTCATCTGTTAAGTGAATGTTCAAAGTTGGCACAAAGAGAATATAAAAGGCGACATGATAATGTAACAAGAATAGTTCACTGGAGATTATGCAAGAAATACAACCTGGAGTGTTCCCATGGATGATATGAACATGCACCAGAGGGCTGTATGGAGAATGAACGTGTAAAGATGCTGTGGGATATGAATATCCAATGCGATAACACGATAGAAGCTTGATGACCAGACAAAGTGCTTGTAAATAAATTCAAAAATAAATGCTACATTGTAGATATACAGTGCCTTGCAAAAATATTCATCCCTCTTGGTGTTTGTCCTGTTTTGTTGCATTACAAGCAGAAATTAAAATGGATTTTTGGGGGGTTAGCACCATTTGATTTACACAACATGCCTACCACTTTAAAGGTGCACATTGTTTTTTAATTGTGACACAAACAATAATTTAGATGAAAAAACAGAAATCTGGAGTGTGCATAAGTATTCCCCCCACCCCCCAAAAAAGTCAATACTTTATAGAGCCACCTTTTGCTACAATTACAGCTGCCAGTCTCTTGGGATATGTCTCTATTAGCTTAGCACATCTAGCCACTGGGATTTTTGCCCATTCCTCAAGGCAAAACTGCTCCAACTCCTTCAAGTTAGATGTGTTGCGTTGGTGTACAGCAATCTTCAACTTATGCCACAGATTCTCAATTGGATTGAGGTCTGGGCTTTGATTAGGCCATTCCAAGACAATTAAATGTTACCCTTTAAACCACTCCAGTGTAGCTTTAGCAGTATATTTAGGGTCATTGTTCTGCTAGACCATGAACCTTCATCCCAGTCTCAAACCTCTGGCTGACTCAAACAGGTTTTCCTACAGAATTGCCCTGCATTTAGTGCCATCCGTCTTTCCTTCAGTCCTGACCAGCTTTCCTGTCCCTGCAGATGAAAAACATCCCCACAGCATGATGCTGCCACCACCATGCTTCATTGTAGAGATGGTGTTTTCAGGGTGATGGGTTTGCGCCACACATGGCATTTCCCATGATGGCCAAAAAGTTAAATTTTAGTCTCATTTGACCAAAGAATCTTCTTCCATGTGTTTGGGGAGTCTACCACATGCTGTTGGGCAAACTCCAAACATTATTTTTTCAGCACTGATTTTTTTCTGGCCACTCTTCCATAAAGCCCCACTCTGTGGAGTGTATGGCTTAAAATGGTCCTATGGACAGATACTCCCATCTCCACTGTGGATCTTTGCATCTCCCTCAGTGTTATCATTGGTGTCTTTGTTGCATATCTGATTAATGCCCTCCTTGCCCGGTCTGTGAGTTTTGGTGTGTGGCCTTCTCTTGTCAGGTTTGTAGTGGTGACATATTCTTTCCATTTTGCTATCATGGATTTAATGGTGCTCCATGGGATATTCAAAGTTTGGGATATTTTTTATGACCCAACCCTGACCTATACTTCTCCACAACTTTGTCTCTGACCTGTTTGGAGGCTCCTTGGTTTTCATGTTGCTTGCTTAGTAGTGTAGCAGAGTCAGGGTCCTTCCAGAACAGGTTGATTATCCAGACATCATGTGACAAATCATGTGACACTTTGCACACAGGTGGATCTTAATCAACTAATTATGTGACTTATGAAGTGAATTGGTTGGACCAGCTCTTATTTAGGGGTTTCATATGAAAGGGGGTGAATACCTATGCACACTCCAGATTTCTGATTTTTTTTTTTTCATTTTAATATTGTTTACGTCACAATAAAAAAAAAATGTGCGCCTTTAAAGTGGTAGGCATGTTGTGTAAATCAAATGGTGCTAATCCCCCCAAAATCCATTTTAATTCCAGCTTGTAACACAACAAAACAGGACAAACACCAAGGGGGATGAATACTTCTGCAAGGCACTGTAGCTTGCCCAGGTGATCAGTGGATACACAAAAAAGAACTTGAAAAGGTTGGAAGGTATCAAGATCTGCACCGAGAAATCTCTAGACTATGGGAAATAAGGGACATTGTTGTAGTCCCAGTAGTGATTGGGGCTTTAGGCTCAGTGACGAAAGCCCTTGAAAAATGGCTGGATAAGTTGGAATTGAACATTTATGTAGTTGTCCTACAGGAGACAGCTTTGTTAGGCATAGCCAGGATATTAAGGAATGTGCTTGAAGCCTAACTGAAGAAAGACTCAATGGACCTTTGGCCATGGGCTGTGGCATGCTCCTTTGGTTGAATTATCAATAAAAGATCTGCCGGTGTTTAAGATAATAATAATAATAATAATCCATTATCCATAACCACTTATCCTGTGCATAGTCGTGGGCAAACTGGAGTCTATCCCAGCTGACTATGGGCAAGAGGCGGGGTACACCCTGGACAAGTCACCAGGTTATCGCAGGGCTGACACATAGAGACAAACGACCATTCACACCTAAAGTCAACTTAGAGCCACCAATTAGCCTAACCTGCATGTCTTTGGACTGTGAGGAAACCAGAGCACCTGGAGGAAACCCACGCAGACACAGGGAGAACATGCAAACTCCACACAGAAAGGCCCCCATCGGCCACTGGGCTCAAACCCAGAACCTTCTTGTTGTGAGGTGGCAAAAGTTTTTTTTTAAATGTTACAGAAGATCCTGAAATTACAGCTAAACTACCATGGACATATGCACCGCTGTTGTTTCTGTGGTTTAAAATTCAAGCTGAATATGTAGGCTTCAGCATATGGTAGAAGTGTTTCCAAACTGAAGAAACATTCTGTATTTTGTTGTTGGTGAAATAGTGACAGCTGAGAGCTGATTTATCTGGCAGAGCCAATCTCTGTATATTCTGCACCCTGTGTGAACTGAAATGATGAAATTTATACTGCAACACATTGCACTATTAGACTGTTAAAGCTACAAGATGCCAAAGTCAACTATGCAAGATTCACAATGTCAATACCAAAACATAGAAAGGCTGTCAAATAGTTGGGTCACTGTGAAGTCATTGTGAAGTTCATACAAGAAGCTTTCTGTACTTATGCAGCTCATAGACTTTTGCAGATAGAACTCTATAGGAACACAGAGTGTTATCCATTTTGATGCTATTGAAGAAGACATTATGAAGAGAACATTTGGCTGAACAAATTCTTATTCTGCAAACTAGACTGTAGCTAGGCAATACTGAATTCAAAGTAATTAATTGAATTAAATGTAAAAGCAAATGCAATGAGGAGATGGTTTCTGAGGTCTAAAATTCAAACTGATGAATGGACGGATGGATGTATAAAAAACATAAACAGACTGAACAACATTGTGCAACCATCCAACCATATATTATCTATACCACTTATCCATCAGGGTCATGGGGAAGCTGGAGCAAATTTGAGCGAGAGGCAGGGTACACAGAGACAAACAACCATTCAAACTCACATTCACACCTATGGGCAATTTAGAGTAGTCATTTTTCAGAAGAAGAAGAAGCCTTTACTTATCACATGTACACTCAAGCACAATGAAATTCCTCCTCTGCATTTAACCCATCTGAAGCAGTGAACACACATAAGTGAGCAATGAGCACACACACATACCCACAGCAGTGGGCAGCTATGCTACAGCACTCAGGGAGCAGTTGGAGGTTAGGTGCCTTGCTCAAGGGCACTTCAGCCATGATACAGAAGGAGGGGAAAGTGCCATTCATTCACTCAACTCCCCTAACATTTTTCCTGCCAATCCTGGCAGGAAATCCTGGGAATCAAACCAGCAACCTTTTGGGCCCAAGGCTGTTCCTCTAACCTTCAGGTCATGGCTGCCCTAACCTTCAGGCCATTTGGCCTAAATGTGCATGTTTTTTTGACTGTGGGAGGAAGCTGGAGCACCCAGAGGAAACCCACGCAGGCTTAGGGAGAACATGCAAACTCCACACAGAAGGCAGTGAGGTTCAAACACAGAACCTTCTTACTTCAAGGTGACAGTGCTGACCACTGCACTAGTACAAACATCATAATTGTAATAAATACAGTCCCAACCAGAAATATTGGAATGACAAAGCTAATTCTTTTGTTTTTGCTGTACACTGAAGACATTTGGGTTCGAGATCAAAAGATGAATATGAGACGATAGATCAAAATTTCAGCTTTCATTTCCTAATATTTACATCTAGATGTGCTCAACAACATTGAACATGGTAGGTTTTCTGTCAGACCACCCAGTTTTTAGGTGAGCAAAATATGGGAACAGATAGTGTGAAACAAAATTAAAATAAATAAAAAAACCCACACAATTTTGGTTGCATATCCCTTGTTTTCAGCAACTGCATCACACCAGTGACCCACTGACATTACCAAACTGTGGCATTCTTCTTTTTGCCATGCTTTTCTAGGCTTGTACCACAGCTTGTTTCAGTTGTTGTTTGTTCTGGGGGGGGGGGCTTCTTGTTTCAGTTGTTGTTTGTTCTGGGGGCTTCTCCTTTCAGTTTCCTCTTCAAGAGATGAAATGCGTCCTCAATTGGTTTATGGCCTTGTTATTGACTTGGCCAGACTCAAACCTTCCACTTTTTTTCCTCTGATGAAGTCCTTTGTTGTGTTGCAGTGTGTTTTGGTTCATTGTTCTGCTGCATGATGAAATTCATTCCAATTAGTTTGGATGCACTTCTCTGTAAATTGGCAGACAGGATGTTTCCATAGACTTCTGAATTCATTCTACTGCTAACAGCATGAGTTACTTCACCAATAAATATTAGTGAGCCTGACCCACAAGCAGCCCTGCAAGCCAAAGTCATGACACTACCTCCACTGGAACAATGTTTTGGATCTATACTTTCTCCACACTTTGGCAGAGGCTCATGCAATGTCAAAGGGCATCAAGAAAATACTCACTTCCTGATGCAAAAGCTCAGAGACACCCATAATTGGCTAGTGCAACTGTAATTGACGGGGAGAGAGAGCCTTATATACCACCCTTGAGCACACAGGCCAGTTTTGCTCTCTTGAGATCCTGGCCACAGACGGATGTAACATCATCAAGATTCAATCTAGCAACATCCAGATAATAGGATGAACAGTTTTGTTGTTCTGCCACTAAGAAGTCCATGAGTAGATGCTTTCTTTCTCCATACTTTGGCCTTTCCAGCATTTTGGTCACAGCTAATCTTGATTCCGGAACTTTTGTGGCTCACCTCTGTATTTCTTTCCAAATTCCAATTTGACCTTCTGATTCTTGCTGCTGATGTGTGGTTTATATATTCTGTTATGACCTTTACATTTCTTGAAATCTTCTTCAAATGGTGGACTGTGATACCGTCACTCCTGCTCTGTGGAGGTTGTTGATGATGTCACTGACTGCTGTTTCAGAGTTTTTCTTCACAGCTCTCTCTGTGTTTCTCTTATCAACTGTTGTTGCTTTCCTTGGCTGACCTGTTCAACGTCAATGTCACCAGTGGTTTATTTCTTTTTCGAAGCATTCCAAATTGTTATAATGGCTATGTCCACAGCTTGTGCATTGGCTCTGATCAAATTTCCTTGTTTTCCCAGCTTCAAAATGGCTTGCTTTTCTCCTATAGACAGTTCTATGTTCTTCATGGTAGTTTATCTTTTTTAGTTACACATGTAGGCTTCACAGGTGAAACCCAGAGCTCGTACCACGAGTAGTTAGTCTGAGCCTTTCATTTTTTAATCAATCAATCTAACAGGACACACCTGGGCAACAAAAAAATGTCAGTCACACATTCCAATATTTTTGAACACTTGAAAAATGGGTGTGTTTTAAAAATACAAAAAAGTGCCATGCTCGAAGTGTTCATGTTCTAACACAACTTGATGTAAATATCAGGAAATAAAAGCTGACATTCTAAACTATTCATCTTTCCATCTCAAACCCAAATGTGTTCGGCGTATAGCCAAAAAAAAAGTATTGACCTTGCCATTCCTATACTTTCAGAAGAGACTATATATTTCCTAGATAATGTGTTCCATTTGCTTTTTCCACAGAAGTTATAGAAAGCTGCCCATCTTTACAGTGCCAAGGTTTGTGAGGGACAGCTTATTCGTTTGCTTCTCTGTATTGTCACTGCTGTATTCAGCAGTGAGTTTAAAAAGGAAACTCGTGACATTTCAACAGATAGCAGCCTTGAGAAATTTCAGACTAAAGGGTTTGGCTTTTATGCAAATTTTTGACAGTGGATTTTTTACAGTGGACTTTTTGACTGAGCAATAATCTTTACTCGCACAATATAGAATAGAATGCCTTCATTGTCACTACACAAATGTACAATGAAATATCTCATCTCATTATCTCTAGCCGCTTTATCCTTCTACAGGGTCGCAGGCAAGCTGGAGCCTATCCCAGCTGACTACGGGCGAAAGGCGGGGTACACCCTGGACAAGTCGCCAGGTCATCACAGGGCTGACACATAGACACAGACAACCATTCACACTCACATTCACACCTACGGTCAATTTAGAGTCACCAGTTAACCTAACCCGCATGTCTTTGGACTGTGGGGGAAACTGGAGCACCCGGAGGAAACCCACGCGGACACGGGGAGGACATGCAAACTCCACACAGAAAGGCCCTCGCCGGCCCCGGGGCTCGAACCCAGGACCTTCTTGCTGTGAGGCGACAGCGCTAACCACTACACCACCGTGCCGCCCACAATGAAATATATACCTACAATTTAAGTCACAACCCAATGCCTTACAGTATATTAGACTCCTTAATATGTGTACTTAAGTAGAGAACATGATCAAATATAGTATATACCGCTAGAGACTCAATTCACGATAGCACTGCCATGACATGTCATGTCATGACCAGTGACATGGGTGACATGTAAATAAACTCCACTACAACATATTAATTTATATAGCACTATAACCATACACAACAAATGTTTTTTTCAGCGCCCTCTGCATGTGCCAATCATTTCTCTTTCTATGATGTGTATTTATTTTGCTGCTTTTGAGAGACCTCTTGTGGAAGGCAATTGCAATTTACAGCCCCAAATCAGGAATGGTTGGGATGATATGGCAAATGCAAATTAAAAAAAAGAAAGCAGTGATTTTCTAAGTTTACTTTCACTTGTATTTCATTGAAGGTAGGATGAACACAAGATATTTCATGTTTTGTCTGGTCAACTTCATTTCACTTCAGTCCCTCAATAGGGACTACTGCGAGTATTCTGGGCAGCTTCATCACTGTCTGGTTTGGGAATTGCACCATCTCGGATTGCAAGACCCTACAGCGGATAGTGAGGGCAGCTGAGAAGATCATTGGAGTCTCTCTTCCCTCCATCACGGACATTTACCACCACACACTGCTTCTAGAAAGCCACCAGCATTGTGGATGACCCCACGCACCCCTCACACAATCTCTTCACCCTCCTGCTGTCTGGAAAAAGGTACCAAAACATTCAGGCCTTCACAGCCAGACTCTGTAACAGTTTCTTCCTACATGCCATCACACTTCTTAACTCTGAGGGACTGGACTGATACACACAGACTGTTGATCACACCACTCGCACTGCAGTCTTTGCACAGTGAAGAACAATACACTTGTCACTTTTTACAATGTTTACAATGTTTATCACATGCACAATGTTTACATCTATTTTTTTAACATATTGCAACCTCAAAACGCACACTCAAACTTTCTGTATATTATTACTGACAGGTACCGGTTGGCACTGTACTGCCTGTTTGTGCTAGTTGTCTTTTTTTTTTTTTTTGCACTGTCCTAGACGTTTGCACTTTGTGTTATTTGTGTAGTTTATAGTCTGCAATGTTTGCACTCGTTGCACTCATGCACTCTATGTTGTTATATAAAAGGTATTCAATCCTAGATTGAAAATGCAAGTTAATGAAATATCATGGAAAAATTATGAATATGTTGTCAAAATAAGACTGTAAGCTATAAAATAAATCTGTTCTGGAAAAAAGCGGGAAAAATATGGAATTTAAAGTTAATAGTTCTGGAGGAAGATGGAAACATGGAATTTAAAGTTAATATTTCTGGAAAAACCTGGAATTTAAAGTTAATAGTTCTGGAGGAACATGGAAACATGGAATTTAAAATTAATAGTTTTGGAGAAACCTGGAATTTAAAGTTAATAGTTCTGGAAAAACCTGGAATTTAAAGTTAATAGTTCTGAGAAAAACTGGAATTTAAAGTTAATTGTCCTGGAGAAACCTGGAAACATGGAATTTAAAGTTAATAGTTCTGGAAAAACATGGAATTTAAAGTTAATATTTCTGGAAAAACATGGAATTCTAAGTTAATAGTCCTGGAGAAACCTGGAATTTAAAGTTAATATTTCTGGAAAAACATGGAATTTTAAGTTAATAGTCCTGGAGAAACCTGGAATTTAAAGTTAATAGTTCTGGAAAAACATGGAATTTAAAGTTAATATTTCTGGAAAAACATGGAATTTAAAGTTAATATTTCTGGAAAAACATGGAATTTTAAGTTAATAGTCCTGGAGAAACCTGGAAACATGGAACTTAAAGTTAATAGTTCTGGAGAAACCTGAAATTTAAAGTTAATAGTTCTGGAAAAACATGAAATTTAAAGTTAATAGTCCTGGAGAAACCTGGAAACATGGAATTTAATGTTAATATTTCTGGAAAAACATGGAATTTTAAGTTAATAGTCCTGGAGAAACCTGGAAACATGGAATTTAAAGTTAATTGTCCTGGAGAAACCTGGAAACATGGAATTTAAAGTTAATAGTTCTGGAAAAACATGGAATTTAAAGTTAATATTTCTGGAAAAACATGGAATTCTAAGTTAATAGTCCTGGAGAAACCTGGAATTTAAAGTTAATATTTCTGGAAAAACATGGAATTTTAAGTTAATAGTCCTGGAGAAACCTGGAATTTAAAGTTAATAGTTCTGGAAAAACATGGAATTTAAAGTTAATATTTCTGGAAAAACATGGAATTTAAAGTTAATATTTCTGGAAAAACATGGAATTTTAAGTTAATAGTCCTGGAGAAACCTGGAAACATGGAACTTAAAGTTAATAGTTCTGGAGAAACCTGAAATTTAAAGTTAATAGTTCTGGAAAAACATGAAATTTAAAGTTAATAGTCCTGGAGAAACCTGGAAACATGGAATTTAATGTTAATATTTCTGGAAAAACATGGAATTTTAAGTTAATAGTCCTGGAGAAACCTGGAAACATGGAACTTAAAGTTAATAGTTCTGGAGAAACCTGAAATTTAAAGTTAATAGTTCTGGAAAAACATGAAATTTAAAGTTAATAGTCCTGGAGAAACCTGGAAACATGGAATTTAATGTTAATAGTTCTGGAGAAACCTGGAATTTAAAGTTAATAGTTCTGGAGAAACCTGTAAACCTGGAATGTAAAGTTTAAAGCTAATAGTTTTTGTGCAGTGCTGCTGCGCGCTACCAGAGGGCGCGGTTTCTTCACTTTCAGCTCTGGCACGCGCGACGCCGATCCCAAATCCAGCCTGACGTCACGCGCTCTACCGAGCCTTACCTATTCTGACTCCGCCCCTTTCTGTTCACTCACACATGCAGGAGTTTGACAGCGCGGCTCTGAGCCCAAAGCGCCCGGCTGCTTCTCTCTGTTCGGCGTTTCGTGGAATTTTCTTTCTTTTCCTTTTGGTAGTGATAAGCTGGGTGAGCGCGGCTGCGATGCGGACCGGGCTCTGACGGGGCGGAGTTGTGGTTCGTTGCTTGGAGTATCGGCAGGTTAGAAAGTTTGGTATTTTGGGGCGCGCGCTCGAGGGGCTGAAACATGTCACGCGACCCGGACGAGGTGAATAAGCTGACTGAAAGCACATACAAGGTAACCGGCCGAGTGTCACTGCGCCTCCCGCACCTCATTACCGAGCACACGCACCGCGCCACTCAACTACAGGACACTGCGCTGTCTTCCGACATCTTTTCATGGCAGCCTTTTAAAAGTGTAGAAGCAGTATGAAAGAGAGGATCATTCCGTGTGTGTGTGTGTGTGTGTCGGTTATCTGCTCGTAGCTGTGATAAGCCGAGGCTTCAGGTGAGACACACCTCAGTGGAACAAACAAGCAGAAATGATGATATATAAAGGTCAAAGCTCAGCTAAATATGCACAACAACATTTTACAGCCTGAAAATCAGGTACAACATAACTACAAATACTTGTGCGAGTCTGAAAACATGTGGAACTTTTTAAACTACTTGAAAAAAATATAGAAGCCTAATTGGAAAAATATCCATATTTTAGAGAAACGTTTTTTTTTTGTCAAAGACTCAACATTAACATATCTGGATTTCTAGAAAAGTCTGGAAACACATTACATTTATGGGTACTTGGTGTCAGGCTTAATTAAGGAAATGTTTGGGGGAAAATATGGATATTCTATTCCCAAAGTAAGCTGCGTTATCCAAAGGTTCTGCATTTATCCTTTCCTGCTTCTGGAAATAAACATCCTCAATAACAATCCACGAAATAATTTTGTTGTTCTGGAGAAATCTCAGAATAGGCCTACTAAGGTTCTGAGTTTATTCTTTACACAGTTCTGGGAAATCTGGCAATGTGGAACTGAAAAGAGCAGCGCCTTACAAGTATAAAAAGTAAACTTAAATTCGCAAAACGTCATAAATGATGGATTTTGTCTCGTCAAAGTAAGACTCAATATAGAAAGCTTCTAAATCTGTTTTTCAGCAGTTCTGGAAACAAAGTTTAAAAAGTACTCAATCCTAGATCGAAAGCAGGTATGGAAGTTAATGAAAGATGATGGAAAAAGTATGAATATGTTGTCTAAATAAGACTGTACGCTGTGAAATAAATCTGTTCTGGAAACATGGAATTTAACCCCTTCAGTGCCCTTGGACAAGTCATGTACAGTGGCATGCAAAAGTTTGGGCACCCTTACTGAAAATGTCTGTTACTGTGAATAGTTAAGTGAGCAGAAGATGAACTGATCACCAAAAGGCATAAAGGTAAAGACGACACATTTCTTTTCAGCGTTTTCTGCAAGATCTGTGTATTATTTTTGTTTTGGAAAAGTTTTGGAAAGTGAAAAAAGAAAAGGAACATCATGCGAAAGTTTGGGCACCCCAATACATTTGAGTTCTCGGGTAACTTTTTTTTTACCAAGGTTCCCGACCTTAATTAGCTTATTGAGCTGTGGCTTGTTCAAATTCTTTGTTAGGAAAGGTCAGATGATGCAGATTTCAAAGCTGTATAAATTCTCTGACTCCTCAAACTTGTCCCTAAAATCAACAGCCATGGACTCCTCTAAGCAACTCCCTGGCATTCTGAATAATAAAATAATTGATGCTCAGAAAGCAGGAGAAGGCTACAAGAACGTAGCAAAGTGTTTTCAGGTAGCTGTTTCCTCGGATTGTAATGTTATTAAGAAATGGCAGTTAACAGAAACAGTGGAGATCAAGGTGAGATCTGGAAGATGATAACTTTCTGGAAGAACTGCTCGTTGGATTGTTAGAAAGGCAAATAAAAAACCCTGTTTGACTGCAGAAGACCTTCAGAAAGATTTAGCAGACCCTGGAGTGATGGTACACTGTTCTACTATGCAGCGACACCTGAACAAATATGACCTTCATGGGAGAGTCATCAGAAGAAAACCTTTCCTGCGTCCGAGCCACAAAATTCAGTGTCTGAAGTTTGCAAATGAACATCTAAATAAGCCTGATGCATTTTGGAAACAAGTCCTGTGGACTGATGAAATCAAAATAGAACTTTTTGGCCACAACGTGCAAAGGTATGTTTGGAGAAAAAAGGGTGCCAAATTCCAGGAAAAGAACGCCTCTCCAACTCTGAAGCATGGGTGTGGATCGATCATGCTTTGGGGTTGTGTTGCAGCCAGTGGCACAGGGCACATTTCACTGGTCGAGGGAAACATGGATTCGAATAAATACCAGCAAACTCTGGAAGCAAACATCACAACATCTGTAAAAAAAAAAAGTTGACATTAAAAAGAGGATGGGTCCTACAATAAGACGATGATCCAAAACACACCTCAAAATCTACAATGGAATACCTCAAGAGGCACAAGGTGAAGGTTTTGCCCTGGCCCTCACAGTCCCCTGACCTAAACATCATTGAAAATCTGTGGATAGATCTCAAAAGAGCAGTGCATACAAGACAGCCCAAGAAACTTGTAGAACTGGAAGCCTTTTGCAAGGATGTGTGAAAATCCCCCAGGTAACAACTGAAAGATTATTAGCTGGCTACAAAAAGTGTTTATAAGCTGTAATACTTGCCAAAGGGGGTGTTACTAGGTCATAACCATGCAGGGTGCCCAAACTTTTGCTTCGGGCCCTTTTTCTTTTTTTTGTCATTTTGAAAATGTAAAAGATGAAAATTAAAAAAAAAGGTTTTGCTTAAAATATAAAGGGAATGAGTCATCTTTAACTTTATGCCTTTTGGAGATTATTTCATCTTCAACTTGCTTAACTGTTCACAGTCACAGCAATTTTGACCAGGGGTGCCCAAACTTTTGCATACCACTGTACATCATGAAATCTTTTACTGCTGTGCCTTATGACATATGCTACTCGTCATAAACACCTCCTTTTATGTACCTTACATGCCACATTACTTTTACTTCACAGTGGCACATATGAATTAGTCAATGCCTAAAACATTCTTCAGTCATAAGGCGCAGCAGTTAAAGATTTCATGACATGCGTGGCTCGTCCAAGGGCATTGAAGGGGTTAAAGTGTTAAAAAAAAAAAGGATAGAAAAATGGAACTGTTCTGGAAAAATGATAGGTATTCTGCTGCCAGCTTGCCACACTATCTATTGTTATTCTTCAGACAGGCCCTTATTTTGGTTTTTCCCTGTAGTGAAATAATTTTCCATACACGTCCTGTTTCTTTAATCTTTTTTGATGACGCAGTTAATGATCTTTGAAAGCCGTTGAAGAAAACCAAACACGGAACATTTCTAATGGAACTTTACAATCTGGGACAACGGTGAATCTATTTATCCTAATGCTGTATAAGCTGTTGTCTACTCAGCATACAGACATTCAAAAGAAATGTCTCCTGTCTTATCAGAATGCAAATAAATAAGACAGAATCATCGATTCCTGCTTCCGTCCACCATCGCCCTGATCTTAATGCTGGCACGGATATTAAGAAATGTTTTCTTAGGGGGAGGTTTCAGTTTTACAAGGCCTTGCTTCCACACCTTGCCCATGGATACGTCACAGCCACTCTGTCAGCTATCCTACTGTTATTGCATTTCCATTTACAGGGCTTGATACCTGGAAGGGTGTTGACAGCAATTATAGGGCCTTGTAAATTAATTATTAGTTTGAAAACGTGTACCAGTGTTATTGAGTTGCATTTCCTTCCCTTTACTTCCACGTGGGCAGAAAACGGATTCGAGTTCATAAAGGTTTCTTTAGACGTTTAATGGTTCTGGTTTCCCAAAAGTGTTCTGTGTGGAACTTGTTCTGAGAGGGACGCTCACTATGGATGGGTCTGGTTTTGCTGAGAGCCTTATCTTCAGAGAGACCCTTTAGATGGACCCTATACTGATTCTCATTCCACAGAGAGCCTCGCACATACAGAGGCTGTGCAATGAAGATAACAGGTCTTACAGTGATCTTAAGGTTTCCTTAACCTCTGTGTAGGGCTTCAAGAAGTAGAGATCCAGCCTGAGTTTCCCAAAAGCATCGCAGCACAAAGATCATTGTTAAATGGTAGAGCAAGCAGCACAATGAATGCTCTCTCTGAGTTAAGATGCTCTTAGCATTAAGACACTTTTGGGAAACCCACCCCTGACCTTTTGTACTACTAGCATATTTTATAGCTGAGTTGTGCATGAATATGAAAAGACCAAAGATTAGCAAGGCTCCTTTTAAATGTTCATGAGGGTGAGCTTGCGGTCTTCTTTCTTTTTTGGTCTTGCTTGAAGTTATTTATTTTTTATTTTTTAAGATTTGTTCTCTTGCCAAATATGGTTCCTCTTGTGTGACTGTTGAAAGCTGATCGAGCTCATGCTCAGCTCTCGGAGGATATGCTGTTTGCTGGTTGATATCGTCATGAATAATCCTCCATTTTCAGTGTGCTGGGTCATCGCTGTCAGCTGTCCCATCTTAACCAAGCTTGCAAATGCTATCATTGTTGAGGGTTGTATTCCAAAGGACTGGGATGTTAGCTTCATTGTCAACCTGTTCAAGGGCAAGGGTGATGCCACAGACAGGGGCAACTACAGAGGTCTGAAGCTGACGGAACACTGTTTGAAGGTCATTGAGAGTGTGCTGGACAAAGTAATACGTGAGATTGTAGACATTGCCGAATTCCAATTCGGCTTTGTGCCAGGAAGAGGAACGAGTGATGCTATCTTCATTGTGAGACAGCTACAGGAGAAGTATCTGGCTAAGGAAAGAAATCTGTACTTTGCCTTTGTGGACTTGGAAAAGCCGTTTGACCAGGTGTCCCGTGAAGTGCTGTGGTGGGCAATGAGACGTGTGAGTATTCCAGAATGGATCATTAGAACAGTACAGGCTATGTACATGAATGCAAAAAGCATGGTATGGATTAACAACTCTTACAGCAAGGAGTTTGAGATAAAAGTTGGCGTACACCAAGGTTCTGTCATTAGTCCACTCCTTTTTGTCATCGTGCTGGAAGCCCTGTCTCGTGATTTCTCTACTGGCTCCCCCTGGGAACTTCTGTATGCTGACGATTTGGTGATTGTTGCTGAGACACTTGAGGAGCTTTCAGGCAAGTTTCTGTTGTGGAAAAACGGCCTGGAGTTAAGAGGGTTGAGGGTTAATATGGTGAAAATGAAGGTCATGATATCTGGCCCAAACCTTAATTCTCTAAGGGACTCTGGTAAACATCCTTGTGGTGTTTGCAGAAAAGGTGTTGGCTGCAACTCCATCTTCTGCAATAGATGCCAACATTGGGTACATAAGAAGTGTACAAGAACCCGTGGCAGGCTCTCTGCAGATCCCTCCTTCAGATGTGACCGTTGTCTTGGCTTGGCTCGCCTTATTGTCGGCAAGCAATTTGACCAGGTGGCTCTTGGTCCACATGAGCTGGAGACAGTTGACTCATTTTGTTACCTGGGAGATCATCTTTGTGCTGGTGGTGGATGCGAGCTTGCATCAATAACTAGAACAAGGTCGGCATGGAAGAAATTTAGAGTTGCTACCCCTCCTTTCATCCAGGGCGCTTTCATGTAGCACCCATGGTCAGGTGTACAGTACGTACGTGAGAAGTGCTATGCTGTATGCAAGTGAATGCTGGCCAATTAAGAAAGAAGACATGAAACGCCTTGAGCGTAATGAAAGATCAATGCTCAGATGGATGTGCCACGTTAACCCGTCGGCCAACATCAGCACAGAAGCCCTTCGCCTGAGTTTAGGTCTTACTGACCTTGATACTGTACTCAGGTTAAGGCGTTTGAGATGGTTTGGCCATGTCAAACGCAGTCCACATCCCATCAACACCATCTGGTGCCATCAGGTTGTGGGCCCGAGAAAGAGGGGTCGGCCCAGGAAGACATGGGAGGAGTTAGTGGCTAGCGATTTGCGAGCCTGGGGTTTGCAGGCGGAAGACGCACTCGATAGAAAATGTTGGAAGCATGCGCTTCATAATTTCCATACACCGTCTGACACACCAAAGGGGTGTCACAGATGTTAACGGGATAAGTAAGTAAGGGTACAAACTCTGATATTCCCATAGCTTACAGGTTCATATCTATTGCATAAAGTGTTGCTGTATATTAGAGCAATTCTTAACCAGTATTATAATAAATGTTTCATACATTTCTCAGTTGCTTGAAAACTCCAGTCAGTTTTCATTCAAAAGACAGCAGACGAGTTCTTTCCAAAGCAATACACATGGCTCCCAAAATGCTTTGCAGCTGGTCAGGGTTTAACATCACTCCAGACAGGCATGAGCAATTATTCATGATTAGTATCTGACTAAGCTATATTCTGCCAGGGGTGGTTGTTTTGGGTTTGTTTTTTTTGTTTTTTTTTTAAACTCGGTGTGTGAATTTTTTTTTCCCCCTAAACATCAAGAAATCAATTTGAAAACGTGAAAACTTGATGTCACACTCACAACCCGCCGTAAGTGTTTTGGACATGCAGGGTTTGGTAGCTCGCAGCCGTGCTACAGGGTCGCGGTGAAAACGGGAGAAAGTTTGTGGGAGGAGTACAGGCAAAGTACTTGTCAAGTACAGGTTGCATTCAGTAGAGGATAAGAGAGAGGAAGTCATTGGGAAAAGATGGGACAGAGGCCGCCGCCTCGCATTCTGACATCGGTGTTCCTGTGTTAGCAAAGCTAATATCGCTTCGTGCTGCTCCTCAGCTTCTATCATCTGCCTATAAAGGTCCAACTCCCTCAGTCGTTGCGGCGGTATGGCGACAGCCATCTTCTTCCCTTCTACAATGCTACACGCTATGTAATCGGTTCCTTGGTTCCTCCCCCAATATATATACCCAGAGTCTTGCCCCTCATGTTGCGTGCGGGTCGCGTGCGCTGCGTGCACGCCACACATGGGGGTAGAAAGTGAGATGTACTTCTGTCTTGGGGGGCCGCACAAATAGCAAGTGTGGAATACTTGTGTAGGACTTCTGAGGCACGTCACTTATACAATGACCGTGCGTCACTCGTGCGTCTTACTGTCATCGCAAAAAGTCCCTACTAGCCGCACTGCTGACTTGGTTCAGGCGTACAAAAGGAGTATGGGTCCCATACATAGTGTACGAGTTCTTGATTTTTCGCAAGACCCATAGAATTTGCATGTGCAGGACCAAAAGTCTCCATGGCCAGCCTGCAACCTTCTACGGCGCTGAACACACGCAAGTGTCACGCAAGTCTCGAGCACGGTTTTGCCAAATATTTTTTACCGTAGACCGCCCGTAGTAGCATGTACGGCAGGTTGTGAGTGTGGTTTAAGTTACTAGTGCATCTCAAACAATTAGAATATTGTCATTTTTTTTCATAATTCAAAAAGGTAAACTTTCATATATTCTATATTCATTACACATAGTGAAATATTTCAAGCCTTTTTTGTTTAAATTTTGAGGACTACGGCTTATAGCTCATGAAAATCTGAAATCCAGTATCTCAAATTTTTTGAATATTTTTGAAGATCAATCAAAAAAGGATTTACAATACAGAAACGTCCGATTTCTCAAAGGTATGTTCATTTATACACTCATTATTTCGTTGGGGCTCCTTTACCACAAATTACTGCATCAGTGTGGTGTGGCATGGAGGCGATCAGCCTGTGGCACTACTGAGGTCTTATTGAAACCCAGGTTGCTTTGATGGCAGCCTTCAGCTCGTCTGTATTTTTGGGTTGGGTGTCGCTCATCTTCCTCTTGATAATACCCCATGGATTCTCTATGGGGTTCAGGTCAGGCAAGTTGGCTGTCCAATCGAGCACAGTAATATCATGGTCAGCAAACCATTTGGTAATAGTTTTGGCACTGTGGGCAGGTGCTAAGTCCTGCTGGAAAAGGAAATCAGCATCTCGATAAAGCTTATCAGCAGATGGAAGCATGAAGTGCTCTAAAATTTCCTGGTAGATGGCTGCATTGACTTTGGACTTGATGAATCACAGTAGCCCAACACCAGCCAATAACATGGCACCCCAAATCATCATAGACTGCGGAAACATCACATTGGACTTCAAACACCTTGGGTTCTGTGCCACTCCATTCTTCCTCCAGACTTTCGGACCTTGATTTCCAAATGAAATGCAAAATTTACTCTCCTCTGAAAAGAGGACTTTGGACCACTGAGAAACAGTCCAGTTCTTTCTCTTAGCCCAGGTAAGACGCTTCTGACGTTTCTGCTTCAGGAGTGGCTTGATCTTAGGAATGTGATGATTGTAGCGCCTTTCCTGAAGACGTCTGTGTTTGGTGGCTTTTGTTTGATGGACTGACCCCAGCCTCAGTCCACTTGTTGTGAAGTTCTCCCAAGTTCTTGAATTAAATTTTCTTGACAGTCCTCTCAAGGCTGCAGTCATCCTTGTTGCTTGTGCACCTTTTCCAGCCAGCCTTTTCAGCAATAATCTTCTGTGGCTTATCCTCCTTGTGGGGGGGTGTTGATGATCATCTTTTGGACAACTGTCAAGTCAGCAGTATTTCCCGCATGTACTGAACTAGACTGATGGATACCTGGTATTTATACTGTTTTACTCAAACTCGATATGAAATACTTTAAGATGTTGGTTGTTTTTTTTTTTTGCACTGTAGGCCATAATTATCAAAATTTAAAATAGAAAAATGCTTGAAACATTTTAGTTTGCATGTAATCAGTCTAAAGTATAATAAATGTTCTTTCTTAAATAACTGATGGAAAATACTGGACTTTTTCACTATATTCTAATTGTTTGAGATGCACGAGCAGAAATGGGTGTAAGTGAACGGAGCTGTTTGAGGGTTTTTTTGTATTTTATTGGGAAAAATCCAGAGCTAGCTATAAAGGTCTGTCTGTATCTTTTCTAATTTGTCGCATGCAACATTTATTTTCCCCCACTGTCTAATATGAACTATAGGACGAATCTGTGTTTGCAGTAACTTAGTCTTAAAGCAACTGCTTCACCAAACAAGTGTACTCGCCTTTAACAAAGTCCCACTAGAATTTCATATTAAATAATGAAACTTGATTACCTTAACTTTTTTTAATAAAAGTCTAGTTGTGTTCCAGTCAGAAAAGACGTGCAAATGAGCGTGTTCATACAGCTCGACTCCATGCAATGTTTCATCCCAAACATACTTGTCAATGACTTTTTTTTTTTTAAATAGGTTTTGTAATTTTTCATCATAGCTTTTAAGTGGGTTGATGGCATCACGTCCTTCAGGCTTTATATGCCTGGCTGTATTTTGGTTATCTCATCTCAAATGAATTGGCATTAAAAGTCCAATCCAGATGGCTTTAACCAGATGCTACTGATTACATCAGGTTTAGACTTCACACATTCATGTGTGCCAACTGTTTACTTGCAATGTTCTCTCCAGAATGTTATGGAACAGTTTAACCCGGGGCTGAAGAACCTTATCAACCTTGGAAAGAGCTACGAGAAAGCTGTCACGGGTAAGCACAAGTCTCAGCTGATTTATTTGTTTTTTGTTTTTTAAATGCCTACATTTTTTTAATGTTCAGTATTATGTGCCATTGGTATAGTTCTATCACAGTTTGACTTAATTATGAATTCAAGCAAATTTTACGAATACTTTGTAGTATGACATGAAAATATACAGGGGTGGGTTTTCCAAAAGCATCGTAGCACAAAGGTCATTGTTAAATGGTAGAGCGAGCATCACAGTGAACACTCTCTCCTGGTTAAGATGCTCTTCATGTTAAGAGGCTTTTGGGAAACTCACCCTAGTTGAGTACAGAAGTTTACGCCCCCTATGGTTTTTATTCATTTGCATACCATTTTAGTAAATGCTACCCTAATTGAGTGAGACATAAAGCAATGAAGAATAATTAGATTTTTTTTTGTCTGTCTGTCTGTGCATGTTTAATTGATGGTATGTGTATTTGCTCTCTTATAGCCATGACCCTGGCTGGAAAGATATACTTTGAAGCTGTGGGTAAGATCGGGGAGAATGCTGCTGTATCTCCAGTGTCAAGAGAATTAGGTGAGTTTTTCAAACAAACCTAGTCTGAAAGGACTTGTGGGTGCGTCCCATCTCTCAGCCACAGGGTAATGCAACTAAACAGACTCTTTCCATTCCATTGTGAAAACATTTCACATGTACTATACATCATGCCAAGCAAGTAAATGGCAAGGTAGCATCATGGGATGCAGTTGATTCAATTAAAAAAAAAAAAAAGCAGACTTTTTTGGATTTGTGTCATCAGTGAGCAAAGCTTCAGGTCTTTTAAAGGTGCCATGTGTAAGAATTGGCCACCTGGTGAATTCATGCTCCACATTTCAAGCAAATAGGGGTGGTATATCACCAGAAAATTGGGGTGTTCGCCCCTATTGTAAGAAACAAGGAAATAAGCAGTCTCTTCACTTCCTTCCCCACAAACCACCATCGCCACTTTCGGAATCATAGCTCGCTGAATGAGGTTGTTGTAAATTTTTTTTTTTTTTTTTTTAGTTGATCCACTACTCATATAATCTAACTTTACAATCAGGTGTACAGTAGTAGGGATTTTACAGGGTTGGCACTGCGCTACCTTCATAACCCTTGAAAAGTACGTTTATCTATGGTGTCTGTGTAGTTCTTGCCAAGTTACATAGACCGGTTTATTTGCGAGGGGTCTGTGGAACCTGCAGATCACCACTTACCAGCTATATTTAAAAATAGTTCTTTGCTGCTACTTTTCCTCCTTTTTTTGGGGCTTTTTTCACCTTTTATTAGATAGGACAGTGTAGAGACAGGAAATGAGCGAGAGAGAGACAGGGAGGGATCGGGAAATGACCTCGGGTCGGAATCGAACCCGGGTCCCCGGGTTTATGGTATGGCGCCCTATAAACCTGAGCCACGACGCCCACACTTTTCCTACTTTTAAAGCAAGTCTGGAAGTGAAAAAGCAAATAGGATGTGTACATATTGATCATCTTCGCAATTTTTTTTTTCATTTTGGCAGTCATAGTGAATTTACATCAGTCTTTAATTTATGTTTAAATGAATTTCTGTAAATATCTATGTAGTTTCATAACACCACCGTACTGACATATCTCTAATCCACATTCCTGTTTATAAAGCAGGACAGACATATCACATTCATTTCCATTAGATTTAACTTTGAGATTGCACTGTTTATAGAGAGCATGTAGGTTGAGTCTCAGGGGGAAAAATAAACACAGGCTGGAGGTGTGTTTGTGTGCTTATTAAAGTGCCTGTATTTTCCTGGAATTGTGTACCAGGATTAGGATTTACAGAGATGATGTGGGATTGATATGCAGGTAATGAAGAACAGGTGTGGGTCAAATGTGATTTTGCAAAATTCACCTTCTGTGACCTTTTTTTTTTTTTGCTAAGCTGTGCAGTTCTGTTAGTGTACTGTAGAAATTGTTGTTCCTGTACTCAGACTTGCTATTGAGTAGTATGTTATGAGACTTACCAGGAGTGCACAGCATATGATTGAGTACTGAGCCTATGTGCATTAGTACACCGTGGTTCAGCAAGTTTTCTACAAGTTCAGCAAGTTCCTCAAATTGAGTACTACTTATGTTTACTCAGTTGCTGTGTTGCCAATAAAGCATAATCTTGAACTTGCATCAAAGAACCTTTTCTCCGAGGCTCTTACCAGACTGCATGAAAGAACAGTGCTGTTAGGTTTTATAATAAGCAAATATCATGATCCATTTGCATTCAGCCCTTTTTGCAAATTATTCCAATTTGCTCTTAAGTTATGGTGTTATTTTAATTAGCTTGAGTGCTCAGCTTGCTGTAGTCAGTGTGGCCTTGGCTTTCCTTCTGTTCAGCGTGCATCTGACGGTCTTAACTTGGCTAAATAAACCCGAGCCTGTGCCAGTCCTGACATAAAGGCAGATGGTGGACAATGCAATTGTTTTATACTATGCAAAATGACTGCACCCATGTTTTTATTTTTAATTTCCTTTTAACCCTTTCCATTGTATTTTAGTTGTCAGGTTCCTGCTGCGTGACCGCTGCCATGCTTGGAAGAACAAAAGTTAACATTCTTTTTCAAGACATATAAAGCCAAAATGGTTGCTCAACCAATATGAGGCGTGCTTGGAGGAGATGCTAGCTGTCCTCTTTTGCTTACTTAAAGTAACTGATGTTTGCGAATGGCTGGAGTCAGTCTGATCAACAGGAGAGTGTCATCCCTTCCCCTGCGGCAATCAGAGCCAGTTCTGTCCTCTTGCAATCCTAGCCACAGATGTTGAACAGTTTCAAATCTACCAGCAGTCTGTTCCTGTATATTGTCTTGGTGTGTTGAAAGTCATCTGACTCTACTGTAGTCTTACAGTATTATAAAATTAGGATGCACTCGGGTATCTTGTAAAATCCATACGTGTTCCTGACT